>NC_084582.2:19325000-19452500 GCF_033978685.3 Nerophis lumbriciformis
AAAAATAGTTACTGTCCAAATACTTGTGAACTTTACAGTAGCTGTGTTTAAAAACAATTACATTGGCAGCAAAGGACGTCCGTTGTCAAACATTGTTAAATTCGAAGTACCAGTGAAATATTGCAACTTACACTACTTATTGCAATAAATAAGGTGTTTTGACTGGTAGTGTATTTATACATTTGTAGTTGTTTTTTTTAATTATTATTTATTTATCATAATCAGGCGACGTGTCCGTCCGAATGCAGCTGGGATAGGCTCCAGTCACCCCCGCAACCTTGAGAGGGACAAGCGGTAGAATATGGATGGATGTTTTTCCCCTGCTAGGTCCCCAGGAGGGACAAGCAAGCAGCAGTAATGGATGGCTGGATTTGCAGTCCATTTTTTCTCTTTGTAGCTTGTAGCGTTTATGGACGCTACTACGTTACATGGGTCTAAATATAGCTAAGCTACTGGAATCGCCACTGCATGCTTCAAAAAGTAGCAAATCTACCGCTACGCTACTCTGAAATGTAGTTACCGCCCATTACTTGTCGACGTAGACGCGTCGTCGTTGTGTCCTTTCCTGCTCTTATTTTTCTGTGTGTGTGTGTGTGATGGTCCCTCAAATAACATGGCATGTTGTGAAGGTTTTAAGGCCAGAGCACTCATAGAGCAGTGCTGTTCCATAGGCCCGAGGCATACCCTCCTCTGGGTGTCCCGTTTGTGTTGGCCCAACATTCCCAGTCCCTGCGAACGCCCCTGTGGTCAGCTTGTGGGTGTGGAGGCAGACGGTCACATTCCACAAACAGAAGCACCCTGCACAGCCCCCTCAGTTGCATCCCAGTTCTCAATTAGCAATGATCATGGGGCAAATTAGTCTGGTCAATAGAATGTGACTTTGCACAACAAGCCAGTAATCACGAACGGTTGGCCCACATAAAAAAACGCATGCCGTCAATCAGGTGCAGCTCTTATAACTCCCCCTCCTCCAGTTTGCAGTCCAAGGACTGCTTATGTAAAGGAATCATCGCTTTCCAAATTTGCTGAGTGCAACATTCACTCTGGTCAAATATTTGCTTTACTTCGGACTCTACAATGTTTCCTAAGCCGATGATTCTTGTTGAGAACCGAGATCAAATTTGACCCGCCGGGGTGTGTTATGTGCACACAGCGTCTGCCAATATAGCAGCAATCCAAAACAGCTCTCCGATTTCATAAGAAGCACCTGTGTTTGGAGACTTAACATTCCGCATACTTATCTAACCAAAAAAAAAAGGCTTTGTGCATAGTGCACATGTGGTGAATAAACTGTACTGGACCATAAAGGTACATGTTCACCCCAAGCCAAATAATTATCATGTCATCTGGCTACTGAACTTCACATTCACCCATTCGCCTTCACGTATTAATAAAACTTACAAGTATTTGGAGATACAAACTGTCTCTCTGCCAATAGAAATTTCCCGATTATAGTATTGGATCTGGGGCCCATATTTGCCTTTTTCAACAGCTGTGTCCCAGTGTTTACATGCTAAAGATTGTACTCACATGAAAGATTCCTTCAAAAAAGATGTACGCTCAAGGAGACACAATTACATTTCCACATGCACACATGCAGGAGTTGCATGAATTCCAGGACGGTGCGTGTCTTGCCAGAACACCGGCTAAAATCTGAGCGCAAGCTGCAACAAACAGTGCGAAGCTGCTTCTAAGATACTAATCCTCGCCACCATGGCAGAAAATACACTGCAATATAGAACTGTCAAAATATAAGACACAAATACAAGATTTTCAGAAAAAATATCAAAAACTAGTGAAATTAACTAGCTGCATGGACAGAAAATGTTGCTTGATACGATTTGTATGTACCGTAATTAGCAGGACTGTTAAGTTAGAAATACTTTCTTTTATTTTGAAAGCAAGCATTATTTAACTTGCAAATTCTTAAATTAAGCATTTTCAAAATGTTGCAGAATCTTTAAACAAGATTTTATATATGGGGGAGCGGGGCAAAATATCTTGTTTGAATAGATGTTTTCTCAATTTTAACATTTTTAAACTAGAACAGAAAAAAAAGCTTTCTACTGATCAGCCCCTGGTGGTGAGTCGGCCCCGATGGTGGGGGAGGATGCCTGACAGACCTGGCAGGCTCTAACACAGACCTGGGCATTCGGCGGCCCGCGGGCCTCATCCGGCCCTTTGTGAGGCCAATCATAAATTACAAAATACATTTAAAAAAGTATATATGTCGATGTGTGCAATACAACGGTGCTGCTTTTGTTTTGAAAAGCATTATTTGTATTACTTCCGTGTGGACGTATGCTCGTGCGCGATTGTGAGTGAATGTGAACAGCGGCAATCACAAATTACAAAATAAATTTTAAAAAACATCTATGTCGTGCGTGCAATACAACTGTGCTGCTTTTATTTTGAAAAGTGTTATCTATGGGCGTATGTCCGTGTGTAACCTGTGAGTGAAGGTGCACAACGACAAGTTATCCCCGAGACGCTAAAAAAAGAAAAGTTGATGACGATTGCCGTGTTTTCAACAACACATGGACTGCCAAGTATTTCTTTACAGAAATTAAAGGTGAAGCCGTGTGCTTAATTTGTGGTACACATGTTGCTGTGTTTAAAGAATATAATTTGAATCGCCACTACACGACGAAGCACGAGGAAAAATACCGGAATCTGTCCAATGAAGCGCGTGCAAGGGAGGCTGATGCGTTGATGGTAAAACTGCAAACCCAACAAGGACTTTTTGCCAAATTTCACACCCCCAGAGATGCAGCCATCAGGACAAGTTTCATCATTTCTCACAAAATCGCCAGAAAAAGTAAGGCGTTTTCTGACCGAGAGTTTATTAAGGAGTGCTTATTGGACTCTGTTGCACTGATATGCTTGGAGAAGAGGGGCGCATTTGAGAACGTGTCACTCTCCCGACGCACTGTAACGAGGCGGGTTGAGACCATCGCTGGAAACTTGGAGCTTCAGCTGAAGAACAGAACGGCCGACTTTGACTGTTTTTCGCTGGCTTTGGATGAGAGCTGCGATGTACGTAACACCGCCCAGCTGCTCATCTTCTTACGTGGGATAACTGCAGACTTTCAAATCACGGAGGAGCTGGCAGCCATGCAGTCAATTAAAGAGACAACCACAGGTAATGACTTGTTCACATAGGTGAATGTGTGTTTGGACATGTTAGGACTAAAATGGGACAAGCTGGCAGGTGTGACAACAGATGGTTGTCCAAATCTGACGGGGAAAAATATTGGACTTTTAAAGAGAATGCAGGATAAAGTGACAGAAATTGACATTTTTGCATTGTATTATACATCAGGAAGTGTTGTGTAAGACAGTGTTGAAAATAAAACCATCAAAAGCAATCTGCTTTTGTATAAAGTTAAGTTAGATTAAATGAAATTATTATTATTATTATTATTATTTATCTTACGGTATATCAAAAATAATTTGAGCAAAATTTAATTGAAATATTGTCGCTGTGGCCCTCCAGCAGTGCTCAGGTTGCTCATGCGGCCCCCGGTAAAAATTAATTGCCCACCCCTGCTCTAATGCATAGTGAGGGTCTGCTGATAATGTCTGGCACAGTCTCCCGTCAGAGAGAGTTTCAATTCTCACCTTCATAAGAACTTCGAACATGTTACGAGGAAGGCGCTGGACATTTAGTCCGAGTAGACCATGGTTTATGGTCGAGGCAGCCGATCGGACCTGTGGCCAAGGTGGTCAGTGCCTGCCGTGGCGGTAATCTCAGAACTCGCTGATGTCTTCAAGGTGAAGAAAGAGTCCTATCGGGGTTTTGACTTCGGAGGCAGCAGACAGGTACTGACAAGCCAAGCTGTGTGTGGCTTTGGCTGTTGCAGAGGCAAAAGCTCGGACATGGGAGGACCAATATCACTCTGGAGAATTACTTCCGGATGGCTTCAAAGCGAATTTGGACCACCATCCGCCGCCTCAGGAGGGGGAAGCAGTGCACTGTCAACACCGTGTATAGTGGGGACGGTGTGCTGCTTACGTCGACAGGGTTGTGGATCGGTGGAAGAAATACTTTGAAGACCTCCTCAATCCCACCTACACGTCTTCCAATGAGGAAGCAGTGCTTCTGGAATCTGTGGTGGGTTCTTCTATTTCTGGGGCTGAGGTTGCCGAGGGAGTTAAGTAGCTCCTCTGTGGCAGAGCCCGGGGGTGGATGAGATTTGCCCGGAGTTCCTTAAGGGTCTGGATGCTTGTGGGGCTGTCGTGGTTGCAGAATTACGTGGACACCGGGGGCGTTGCCTCTGGATTGGCAGACTGAGGTGCTGGTTTCTCTATTTCAGAAGGGGAACCGGAGGGTGTGTTCCAACTATCGTGGGATCACACTCAACCTTCCCGGTAAGGTCTATTCAGGTGTACTGGAGAGGGGCATGTGAAAACCGAGGTACCACTGTATTATTTCCTAATGAATTGTGATGTGAAGAAGGGGTAGGATTTAATAAGCTCTGCTTCTTCCTACATTAAATTGTGAATTGTTACAAGCTGTATGTCAGTGTGACCTTGTATTTTCCAATGAACTAAACTAAATTAAAGTACCACTGATAGTCACACGCACATTAGGTGTGGTGAAATTACTCTCTGCATTTGACCCATCCCCTTTTTCCACCCCCTGGGAGGTGAGGGGAGCAGTGAGCAGCAGTGGTGGCCACGCTCGGGAATCATTTTGCTGATTTAACCCCCAATTCCAACCCTTAATGCTGAGTGCCAAGCAGGGAGGTAATGGGTCCCATTTTTATAGTCTTTGGTATGACTCGGCCGGGGTTTGAACTCACGACCTACCGATCTCAGGGCAAACACTCTAACCACAAGGCCACAGAGCAGGTTCAAAAACTAAAAAACTAAGGGGAATTTAGTTGAAAATTTAGTCTGAATATGGTTGTGTTCATTCGACCTTTGAGGATCGTCTGCATTTTAGTCAGAGCAATAAAACATAAAGTTCTGTACTCGGTTTTGCTTGACTGTACACAAAAAGGCCTGAGGCCAAAAAAAAGTCCAGACTCCCACCCATAGCCCCATTTCCTTTAGCACAGACAGCCAAGCACACGAGCATGCAAGCATGTATATACAGACACTGCAGCCACTCTGTGACCCACTGCAGGGATCCAAACAAACATCCGCTCACCCCTAAAAACCCACAGTTCCCCAGCCTGTCCTCCTCCTGGGGACTGTCGGTTAAAAACAACAGAAAGTTCCAGTTTAAACGCATCACCGGCTGTTGACGCGCATGTGACTCGCCTCTTTCGTAGTGCAGAACGATAGCGTTACAAATCAATGGCTGCACTGCTGACCTCTCCCCTGGCTCTCAGGCCACAATAAACTGGCAGTAGTGATCTTTTTAACGTGGATGTGAACGAGGCCTCAAGGGCCCACACAGTTCACATTAATCACAAATGGGATGGTGACTCTATTTCTGTCCATCTGCCCGCTTAAAGGCCTACTGAAATGCAATTTTCTTATTTAAATGGGGATAGCAGGTCCATTCTATGTGTCATACTTGATCATTTCGTGATATTGCCATATTTTTGCTGAAAGGATTTAGTAGAGAACATTGACGATAAAGTTTGCGACTTTTGGTCGCTGATAAAAAAGCCTTGCCTGTACCGGAAGTAGCAGACGATATGCGCGTGACGTCACAGGTTGTGGAGCTCCTCACATCCGCACATTGTTTACAATCATGGCCACCAGCAGCGAGAGCGATTCGGACCGAGAAAGCGACGACTTCCCCATTAATTTGAGCGAGGATGAAAGATTCGTGGATGAGGAAAGTGAGAGTGAAGGACTAGAGGGCAATGGGAGCGATTCAGATAGGGAAGATGCTGTGAGAGGCGGGTGGGACCTGATATTCAGCTGGGAATGACTAAAACAGTAAATAAACCCAAGACATATATATACTCTATTAGCCACAATACAGCCAGGCTTATATTTAATATGCCACAAATTAATCCCGCATAACAAACCACCCCCCCCACCCCACCCAAGTCCTCCTGGTAAGAGTCTCTGTTGTCCCAGTTCTCCACAGGCCAATGGCAAAGCTTGACTGTCATCTTTCGGGAATGTAAACAATGAAACACCGGCTGTGTTTGTGTTGCTGCAGCCACCCGCAATACACCGCTTCCCACCTACAGCTTTCTTCTTTGCTGTCTCCATTGTTCATTGAACAAATTGCAAAACATTTACCAACACAGATGTCCAGAATACTGTGGAATTTTGTGATGAAAACAGACGACTTAATAGCTGGCCACCATGCTGTCCCAAAATGTCCTCCACAATCCGTGACGTCACGCGCTGACGTCATCATACCGAGACGTTTTCAGCAGGATATTTCACGCAAAATTTAAAATTAGACTTTAGTAAGCTAACCCGGCCGTATTGGCATGTGTTGCAATGTTAAGATTTCATCATTGATATATAAACTATCAGACTGCGTGGTCGGTAGTAGTGGGTTTCAGTAGGCCTTTAATTGACTGTATAGAATGAGCCAACAGGTGAAAAGCTCCTCTCTGTTACTCCTTCTTTACGTTGGTGCTAACATGGGCACAGGTGTCCATCACTAATTATACCAGGATATTATTAGTCCCAACCCTGCGTACGTACGACTGTTAGGGATTTAGCCTCGCATGGTGTTCTGTCCCTGTGGGCTTGTTTTTAAAGCTTGCAGAACAAGGCCCCTCTGTGGTCCTGCCCATGTCTTTAAACCGGCAGAAAGACTCCCTTTCCTCCATTTGTGCTTCTTAAATGGCTTTTTTTCCCCCACTTTACACATTTCCATTATTGCCACTCATCGGCACTCCAACACAATACTTTCTCACTTTGTCTCAGGCTTGTTCTCAGACACAAACACACTTGCCCCCAGCCTGCCTCTTTATCCTCAGGGTATAGGAGCTGTATCCAGTTGCACCTTGAGCTTAATTGGCTCAGCATTACGGTGCACTGCTGTCGACGGTGACAAATCGTTCTTTCAGAGCCCCGATGAATGTCTGCCCGCTGCCATGTCGGGAGGGAGTGGGCGGGTGGGGCGAGGAGGGAAAAGCACACACAGGAGGAGAAGAAAAGTTAATTGTCCCTGTGGCCGGTGATCAGATGATGATGTAATCGCAGTGAAACTCCCAGGAGTTTTTTTTTTTTTTATTTAGCTTTTTGAGGTTTATTTATTTGCACCCTCTGTTTGGGAAGGGACCAAGGGACTCCCACCGCTCCCCAACCCTGGTGTGTTCAAGTAAGACGTGTTGCTTTTTAGGCCCCGTTTACACTAAAAGCCGGATAAGGTAATCCAGGGTATCACACCTAACCTTATCCGTGTCCACACTAGGGTATACCGGTATTAGTATAGTACCGCGGTACTAATGAATCATTTTCGATACTATATCGCCTCTGAAACGTACCGGTCCCGCACCCCCCCGTGTTGTGACATTGCTGGTTTTACGAGCAGACGAGCATGTTCGGCGGCACACAATCACGGAGTACTTACAAACAGACACGGTGTGTAGACAGAAAAGGGAGAACGGACGCATTTTGGCTTAAAAACTAACAATAAAGGTGAAGTTATAACATACTTGCCAACCCTCCCGAATTTTCCGGGAGTCTCCCGAAATTCAGCGCCTCACCCGAAAACCTCCCGGGACAAATATTCTCCTGAAAATCTCCCGATTTTCAGCGGAGCTGGAGGCCACGCCCCCTTCAGCTCCATGCGGACCTGAGTGAGGACAGCCTTTTTTCATGACGGGAGGACAACAGGGTGACAAGAACTAAATCATACAGACTGGAGATAAATTGTATTATTATGTTTATCTTACCTAAAAATAAATATATTTATTAATTAAAAAAAATAAAAAACTAAATCAATTTTTACTATATTTTGCTAAAAACATCAAAATTAATTGTATTTTTATTTGTATTTTTTCTGACTCCTTATTACATCCAGCCATAGAATTATACCGGTACATTAAAATAAACATATTTGAAATAATTAATTGTAAATTATCATTATAATTCATTTAAAATTACCATATTTAATTATTAAAACAATTGCTTGTTTATCAACAACTTTAGCGTTTTATTCATTACATTTTGAAGCTCTCAGAAGCTAAGTTATGTTATATTCATGTTATATTTATGCAAGTTTGAAGTATCAATCATCTAAACACAGTTTTGTTTGCATATTTTCAGGATGTATATATTTATATATATATATATATATATATATATATATATATATATATATATATATATATATATATATATACCGTATTTTTCGGACTATAAGTCGCAGTTTTTTTCATAGTTTGCATATTTTCAGGATGTATATATATATATATATATATATATATATATATATATATATATATATATATATATATATATATATATATATATACCGTATTTTTCGGACTATAAGTCGCAGTTTTTTTCATAGTTTGGCCAGGCTCCAGTGCGACTTATGTTTTTTTCCTTCTTTATTATGCATTTTCGGCAGGTGCGACTTATACTCCGGTGCGACTTATACTCAGAAAAATACGGTATATATGAAATACTTGACTTGGTGAATTCTAGCTGTCAATATACTCCTCCCCTCTTAACCACGCCCCCAACCACGCAGCGCCCCCCCAATCCAGTGGGCTGTGGGGCCCTATTGTAGTGCATCACACCTGAGACATCATACATGAATCAAATCTTTAATCGACATGAGAAAGTAGGCAATGCGATAAAGAACATTTTACAACAATTAATCTCGGGATCTAAATATCTGGTCAGGACACTCCTCACTCTTTAGCCTTCACCTTCATTTTCCATTTTTGCTTCTCAGACGGCAAGAGAACTTTCAAATGTCCGGGTCAGCTGTGAGTCTATTTACCGAAAAACTTGGTCACTTCCTCTCGTGGATGTGATACAGCCTATGTGAATACAAATATTGCTTTATGGATGTGACTGTGAATATGGCCAGGCAGCGTGCATGATACCCGCATCTTCGCTAACTCCGCCATTAGCGCGCAGCTGAAAGATGGAACCATCCCCTCGTGTCCCAAACAACTGCTGGAAGGTGAAGATCAGGTCCCTTTTTTTTTATTTTGGGTGACCCAGCTTATCCACTGACGCCATATCTCACGAAAGAATACCCCAACGGCGGAGTCAACCCACAACAACAATACTTTGGGTATTCTCTGTCTAGATCAGTGGTTCTTAACCTGGGTTCGATCGAACCCTAGGGGTTCGGTGAGTCTGCCTCAGGGGTTCGGCGGAGGTCAAAACACACCCGACTCATCGTGTAAATACAAACTTCTCCCTATCGGCGTATTACGGATACGGCAACAGCTGACTGATTTGCAGGTGTGTAATTTGTTGTGAGTTTATGCACTGTGTTGGTTTTGTTGTTTGAACAAGGTGATGTTCATGCACGGTTCATTTTGTGCACCAGTAATAAAACATGGTAACACTTTAGTATAGGGAACATATTCACCATTAATTAGTTGCTTATTAACATGCACATTAGTAACATATTGGCTCTTAACTAGTCATTATTAAGTACTTATTATAGCCTTATTCGGCATGGCCTTATTATAACCCTAACCCTCTAACCCTAACCAAATAACTCTAAATTAAGTCTTTATTACTTAGAATATGTTCCCCATACCAAAGTGTTACCAAAGAAACATGTTATTTTTCACTAAAGAAGGGTTCGGTGAATGCGCATATGAAACAGGTGGGGTTCGGTACCTCCAACAACGTTAAGAACCACTGGTCTAGATTGATTGTTGTAAAATGTTTTTTTATCACATTGTCTACTTTCTCATGTCGATTCAAGATTTGATTCATGTATGATGTCTCAGGTGTGAGTCACTACAATAGGGGCCCCACAGCACACTGGATTCTTGTTAATTGAAATACCACAACACTGGATATTGTTCAAAGGAGATACATTTTATTTAAAAACATGCACACAAAACACAGCATACAAATGTAAAATGCACAGCAAAATTTTAAATAACTTCGCAGTGAAGTAAAATCATCTACTTGAGAGCTTGGAGCAAATGGACGCTCATTTGGATTCTTTTTTTTTTTCCGCACGTGTACTTGCGCCGGCGGACGGAGGGGGCCGGGGTCTTAAACAGTGGCATTGTTGTGTGTGGACACAGATAAGGTTAGGTGTGATTTACCCTGGATAACCTTATCCGGCTTAGTGTAAATGGGGCTGTCACGCCAAATTTCTTCCCCCTACAAAAACCTCCCCCCCCCCCCCCCCATTTACTTCCGGGGTCATTTCCTCTTACGTCATTTCCTCTTACTTATGTCTTTTCCTCTTACGTCATTGACAGCGATCGATAACACTTCGGCTTTGACTGCCCGTCGCTGTAAGGATACTTTTTTTTTTTTTAGTTTTTTTTTTTTTTTATAATATAGCGTTAACAAAACGTCTGTATTAATCGGACAAATTAACTTGAGGATATTCCTGACTGCACATTTGACGGAGAATTGACGATTTTTGATTCGTTTTGACAGAAGTTCCCAGCAGCGGCCCTAACACTCCGCCTGGAATTTTCCCTAACACTCCGCCTGGAATTTTTCGAAGCCTGCTGGTGTTTGACATAAGTCCCCTGGGAAAGATAAAGACAAATGTCATTCAGTGACACCACCATTTTCAGGAGATTTGGATTCTATCGATCGCTGTCAATGACGTAAGAGGAAATGACGTAAGTAAGAGTAAATGACGTAAGAGGAAATTACCCCGGAAGTAAATGGGGGGGTTTGTAGGGGGAAGAAATTTGGCGTGACAGGGGCTTAAACCGCTTCTGACTGCTTCCTCTGGTCACACAAGTGGTTAAAAACCAGCCCTTCCTCCCACACAGGAGCATAGGACACAGATCAGATTAGACCGCTAAGTCAGTTTGGAGCTATGTGTTATTTTATGAACACAGATGTGACTTTGTGTGTGTGTGTGTGTGTGTGTGTGTGTGTGTGTGTGTGTGTGTGTGTGTGTGTGTGTGTGTGTGTGTGTGTGTGTGTTTGCATGCATCTGGTACTAACTCATCGTTGGCATGCCGAACCACAGCTCTCCTTATTACTGATATCCTCCCGCCCTCAGTCATAACTCAGCCTTCTTATTGCAGTCTCCCCTCACAGCTTTTCACCAGACAAAGCATGTATCTTACACACACACACACACACACACACACACACACACACACACACACACACACACACACACACACACACACACACACACACACACACACACAAAAACATACACACACACACACACACACACAAAAACATACACACACACACACACACACACACACACACACACACACACACACACACACACACACACGGGGAGGCTTCTGCTCAGTGTCAGCGGGAACACAGCTGTGGATGCGTAGCAATGAGGCAGCTGTGAGTAAGAGCTCAGCAGCAGGTGACTTAAGTCTGTGCAGCAAAGTCAACAGATGGAGAAGAAGTGCAATACAGGAGCTGAGGGTTAATGTATGGTGAAGGGAAATATGAATCATATTGTGTATCTAATGTAGATTTATCTTGACCACTAGTTGTGGATTACTAACATCTGGGAGTTGACAGTTGTAACCCAATCAAATTCCTCATACACCTTCAACTTACATGATTAGGAGCACTAGAAGCAGGTGACTTACTGGTTCAGGAGTGTACAAGCTTTTTTTTTTTTTTTTTTTTACTTTACAGATATTTTTTTAATAACAAAATAAATAAATACAATTAAAAAGGAGTTTACAAACATTATACACATACAGAAAAAACTAACAAATGCAGTGGCTAATTTGTTTATTAAGACCTACCATAGGTCAAAATATGCAAAGAAGTTACTGTACCGTTTATATTTCAAGGAAAGGCTTTATATTTGTGTTAAAAGCGGACCGTAAGTACAGTGGTACCTCCGATTTTGACTCCTAACGCATCAGGGAGCAAGGTTTGTAACGTTGTACTATCCTCTACTTATAGTACTGCACAAGCTATAGCATCCATCACGCAGAGAGGAGAAAGGAGTAAGGGTGCTAAAAAAAATCGATTCACATCTAAATCGTGCTTTTCATTTATTCCGATTCTAGATCGATTCATAATTTTAAAGAATAATTTTTTTTAATTGCAAAAAAATACGTTTTTTTTGCTATTATTTATTTATTTAATTTAAAACATTAGGCAACTACTATTTTTATTATTATTACTTATTATTGTTTTTATTATTATTATTGACACTGTTGCTTTTATACATTTTGTTTTCCTTTTTTTAGTTTTGTATTTAATAATTATTGTATTTATATGGGGCAGCACAGTGGAAGAGGGGTTAGTGCGTCTGCCTCACAATACGAAGGTCCTGAGTAGTCGTGAGTTCAATCCCTCGGGATCTTTCTGTGTGGAGTTTGCATGTTCTCCCCGTGACTGCGTGGGTTCCATCCGGGTACTCCGGCTTCCTCCCACCTCCATAGACATGCACCTGGGGATAGGTTGATTGGCAACACTAAATGGGCCCTAGTGTGTGAATGTGAGTGTGAATGTTGCCTGTCTATCTGTGTTGGCCCTGCGATGAGGTGGCGACTTGTCCAGGGTGTACCCCGCCTTCCGCCCGATTGTAGCTGAGATAGGCTCCAGCACCCCCCGCGACTCCGAAGGGAATAAGCGGTAGAAAATGGATGGATGGAGGTATTTATATGTATTCTTAGTTGCTTTGATTGGAATTGGTTTAGAGTTTACTGTTGCCGTATTTTATTGTATTAGATTGATTAACATTCTGTCATTTTTGTAAATACAATTTTAAATATATATATATATTTTTAAACATGTTTTTAGGTCAAAACTCCGCATATAAGTCATATGTCAGCATGCAAGAGGAGTTTTTGTAAACCTTTATCCTGTTCTAAAGAGGTTTTGTTACAATTAATATACCAAATAATACAGTATATTACAAAAGAAAGAGAATCGATTCTGAATTAGATCATCACCCAAAGAATCTGAATCAAATCCAATCGTGCTCAAAGATTCCCACCTTTAGGAGAGAGCTGCGGGGACACTTTGCTATGAGTTCATTCTTGAATTCAGAAGTGTTTCTCTCCTTCTTTGTCAAAGTGCCGGCACTTGGAACTTTATTTGGTGCCGTAGTGACTTATTTTGCAGTCGTACTTAATAAAGCAAAAAGGAGTGATGAGTCACCATCGTCAGGGCCGTATGATAACCGAGATAGTATACGGGAAAGGGGGCAACATTTTCGTCAAACTGAATCATACGAAAAGTGGGGTGTATGAAATCCAAAGTACCACTGTAATAGTGTAAAGTCTTGTAAAAAGTCATCTTTTTATTAGAACATTATAACTGGTAAATATCATTTAAAATAAAACATTAGTACACACCTAATCACAGTTAATTCCTTGTTTGCATAATTTTACTTAAAAAAAGACCCCAGTATTCTTACACAAATGCAATGTTATTGTTAGAATGTGATCCAGGAACAGTTTTTAAATGTTTTATTTGAATGTGTCAGGTTTGTCACTGACAGTTCAGTTAGGTTTTGGTTTTTCCTGTCTTTGTTTCCTGTCAGCCCTCTTATTTTGGTTATTTCCTGATAAATCTCCCTGAGTGCTTTGTCCCCTCAGCTGTGGCTGATTAGCACCTGGCCACACCTGGTGTCAATCAGCCAGCTGCTATTTGAACCTGCCTTCCTCTCCAGTCAGTGCTGGATTATTGTCACTACTACCTGTCATAATACTTGTCGTTGTAGCTCTGTCTACTTTTGTTCACTCTGCTCATGTCATAGTTCCTTCGTGTCACAGTAAGTGTTTTTGTTTATTGTCGACAGTTAGCCTTTGTGCTATTTTAGTTCATAGCCAAGTTTGTTCGCCGCCTTGTGCGCACCTTTTGTTTGTACCCTTTTGTTTTGTTTTTTTTGCTATAGTGTTAAATTAAATCATGTTTTCCTGGACAAAGCCTGCCATCTCTGCATCTTGGGGTTCGTCACCAACATACTCTGACAGAATGTACGTCGTTTATTTGGTCAAATGTGCATGTATTACAGGGAATATCAGCCCATGGAAACACTCTCAAATCTCTGTGCAATGTTCTTGAACAAGCAGCACACATCTATAGTACGTAATACCCTTTCAGCAAAATAGAATTGCAATATAGACGACAGCAACTACTTGTAGTGCGCCGAGGGCGCGCTCTGCACGGAGATAGTAGACCATCACTACAGTGCAGCGCATTCATGCGTGTGGAATGATCTAAACCAGGGGTCGGGAACCTTTTTGGCTGAGAGGTGCCATAAAAGCCAAATATTTTAAAATGTATTTCCGTAAGAGCCATATAATATTTTTTAACACTGAATACAACTAAATGCGTGCATTTTTAAGTAAGACCAACATTTTTAGAGTATAGTAAGCCTCTTATTATTTTTAATAACATTGTTATTCTGAAGCGAACCAATAATAAATAGAATACTTCTTGCCATTAATGCAACTACTTGAACAGGTGCGGTAGAAAAATGGATGGATGGATTAAAATGTATGAGAATGTTTTATATTTTGAAGGTTATTTTTAACACTGTGATTACCAGCGGAATTATTCATTACTTATCCTGTTAAGCAATGTCTGCTAAGATTTATCTGAGAGCCAGATGCAGTCATCAAAAGAGCCACATCTGGCTCTACCCCTGATCTAAACTATAGAAAATGCTTATTGCAAGACGTTTTTCCATATAATACATATGATAATATTTTCCCTAAATTGAAAAACTAACACCATTAAATAAGAACACCTGAGGACACCAAAACGCATCAATTGAATTTGTTTTAAATAGTAAAAGTCATCCAGCAGCTACGAAATAATAAAATGATATTGCTAAATAGACGATATGTCTAATATTTCTATTTGTGACAGTTCATATGTGTTGACAAACATACTGCACATAAGATGGAGCTGCCTCTTTTCTCACATTAATTTCTGCACAAAGTTTGCACGTAATTTTGAGACATACTAAATATGGATGCAAAACAGCTCCGACAGAACAATTTCAGCCTTGATCAATCACACTGTGCGTGCTTAAAAAAAATGTATTTGCATTTTCTCCTCACAGTATTGTTGACGTTTTGATAGTCAGCAAATATATTCTGCATATTCATGAAGACAGACACCCTAAATGGATTGCACTCAAGAGACACACAAGTTTAGTAGATCAGCTTTGCGTGTGCTGTCAAGTTTGCACGTGTTTCAATACACGCAGTGGCGGGCCGTGCGTTTCCCACCTAGGCCTTCAGTGATGTCCGACTTCAATGATTACCTCTCAAAATACCATCATTGATGTCACCTCATGTCTATTGCTGGATAAATACTATACAGGAACACATTTACGCACTGCTGGACATTATACAAAACAGGTTATTTTCTGGGGCATTTAAAAATCAATAAACCCGCATCAGCAAATTAAAACATATCTATGTAGTACTGTCAAAATTAAAATTGCAAATAACATATTGAACGTGAAAAAATAAAGAAATAAAATATCTGAACTCACGTTTCATCGCCGGGACAGCTGAGCTAGCTTCCGGGGTTGGCCGACATCATCTCACAAGATGTAGTTTCTCTTTAAATATCCTTCTTGAAAATGGCCTTGCAAATATACCGTATTTTTAGGACTATAAGTTGCAGTTTTTTTCATAGTTTGGCCGGGCTCCAGTGTGACTTATATATGTTTTTTTCCTTTTTTATTATGCATTTTTGGCAGGTGCAACTTATACTCCGGTGCGACTTATACTCCGAAAAATACGGTATGTGTTTTTTATAATCATAAAAGATGCAGATGAGGCGTGTTGGCTCAGTTTTTAAAGTTTACTCCACAGCGTGCTCATCAATAACATCCAGCTGCCGGCATGGCTGCATTCAACAACCTAAAAAGGGCTACTGCACATGCTCTTTACTATTGTGGCATGCTGGGTAATGGAGTTCCTATGTTACCTAGCTCATAACATCACAATATATATCTGCCTGCTAGAAGGCCTTACTGACAACAACTCGTGATCTGATTGGCTATGGCAACTGTCTATCAAATGTCTGTGTCCGTTCACTTACAGTGCACGGACGCCCGCATTGTTGATTCTGAAGGCCTCGGGCAGATTTGGTACAGCATGGCAACATAAGCTAGCTGAATTCTGATTGGATAAAAACCTCTAAAATCCCTAAAAACAACAGCGCTGGAAGGAGCATAATATGACATGAAGAGAATATCAATACTTTTAGATATTTAGGGAAAGTAAATTCAAAAATATGAATCAATCAATCACTGTTTACATATATAGCCCTAAATCACGAGTGTCTCAAAGGGCTGCACAAGCCACAACGACATCCTCAGTTCAGATCCCACATCAGGGCAAGGAAAAACTCAACCCAATGGGACAATGAGAAACCTTGGAGAGGACCGCTGATCAAAATCCTCCCCAGGGTTACCGGTGCAATGGACTTCGAGTGGATCTAGCATAATATTGTGAGAGTCCAGTCCATAGTGGATCTAACATAATAGTGAGAGTCCAGTCCATATTGGGGCCAGCAGGAGACCATCCCGAGCGGCAGATCAACTGGTCTAAAAGGGGGGTCTATTTAAAGGCTAGAGTATACAAATGAGTTTTAAGATGGGACTTAAATGCTTCTACTGAGGTAGCATCTCTAACTGTTACCGGGAGGGCATTCCAGAGTACTGGAGCCCGAATAGAAAACGCTCTATAGCCCGCAGACTTTTTTTGGGTCCTGGCAATCACTAATAAACCGGAGCTCTTTGAATGCAGATTTCTAGCCGGGACATATGGTATAATACAATCAGCAAGATAAGATGGACCTAGACCGTGTAGTATTTTATACGTAAGTAGTATAACCTTAAAGTCACATCTTAAGTGCACAGGAAGCCAGTGCAGGTGAGCCAGTATAGGCGTAATATGATCAAACTTTCTTGTTCTTGTCCAAAAAATTATTTTATCTTTAATTATGATCAGGATTTCTGGTTATGTTAGGCCAGCATAGAAGGCCTTGCTGGCCTTGACGGCACACCACTGAATACACGTAAACCTTTGGTAGATCAGGCCCAAAGTATGCTAAAACTGTAACGATGACATACTGTTTATCCATACTGTCGCTTCATGCATAAAAGAAGATATAACTGAACTCAACACTTTAGAAACTTGGCGTGAGAAAAGCGTTGAGCGTTTGTGTTTATTGTGGTTTCTTCATCTCACCGCGTGAATTCACAATTCAACACTTGTGAGTAAAATATGTTAGTGTGCTGCGGCATGTGCTTACAAGACTTACACACCATGACATCTGGTCATACAGCAAGCTTGGCTGTGTAACGCTGTTGTTGTGACAGCTGTGCAAGGCAGACACAGCACACATGTTTTTTTAGCTTTTCTGACTGTGTTGGTTGTAATTATCTCCATCCTTTCCTATTTTTCATTCTTTCACACACCCCCCCTGGACTCTCCTCCACTATCTCCCGTCCATCTCTGTTTCCGTCTGGATGCTCTTTCAGACCTGGCGGACAACCTGGCGATGGATGACTTCACCTTCCAGGAGCAGCTTCTGACCCCACCACTGGCCCCGGCTGGTGCAGGAGGGATCGCCTCACTCGGGGCTGCAGCACGCAGCTTCAATCTGGTGCTGACGTCTTCCATGACACTTTCTTTCCTCCTGCTGTGTCGCCACTGACCGTCAGCTTTGTATCCTCCAAAAAAAAACAACCCACACACTTTCAAAATGAATCATTTTCTTCAACTCTTTTTAAAGCACACCTGATGAACCTGCCATCATGTAAATAAGAATCTTGGCCACGCCCACGATTACCAGGCGCTGTCATTGTGGTCTTCTGTTCTCTGTCTGCACTAAATTACTGCCTGCCTGGTCCAAATGTAAAATAACTACTTTCCCTTGGCTCGTATTTCTCTCTTGTTCATGTGCTAAAAATAGACACATCATTTCTGTCCTAGGCTGAGAGTACCATGTTTACTAAATGGGTTTATTTGCAACCTTAACTTATTTCTAGAGATGTCCGATAATATTGGCCGATAAATGCTTTAAAATGTAATATCGGAAATTATCGGTATCGTTTTTTTTTTTAATCTGTATCTTTTTTTTTCTTTCTTTTTTTTTTTTTTTTTAAAATTAAATCAACATAAAAAACACATGATAAACTTACAATCAGTGCACCAGCCCAAAAAAACTCCCTCCCCCATTCACACTCATTCACACAAAAGGGTTGTTTCTTTCTGTTATTAATATTCTGGTTCCTACATTATATATCAATATAGATCAATACAGTCTGCAGGGATACAGTCCGTAAGCACACATGATTGTGTGTGCTGCTGGTCCACTAATAGTACTAATCTTTAACAGTTAATTTTACTCATTTTCATTAATTACTAGTTTCTATGTAACTGTGTTTATATTGTTTTATTTCTTTTTTATTCAAGAAAATGTTTTTAATTTATTTATCTTATTTTATTTTATTGATTTTTAAAAAAAGGATCTTTTCTTCACCATACCTGGTTGTCCAAATTAGTCATAATAATGTGTTAATTTCACGACTGTATATATCGGTATCAGTTGATATCGGTATCAATTTATATCGGTATCGGTAATTACTATTTGGACAAAATCGGAATTTCGGATATCGGCAAAAAGCCATCATCGGACATCCCTACTTATTTCTTCTGAAAAATATGATTGCAAGAAAATGTTTCTGTCATGTCTGTGTAATCATGTTTTGTTTTAGTCATATTTTGTTTTGTTTAGTTATTGGACTCTTTAGTTTCTGGCTTTTCACTCCCTTGTCTTGTTTCCATGGTTACCCATTAGTTTCACCTGTTCCACGTTTGAACTCATTGTGCACTCTTGTTTGTCACCATAGCAACCCATTAGTTTTCACCTGCCCTCACGACTCACGCACCTGTCTTTAATAATGTCCCTATTATTTAAGCTTCCAGTTGCCAGGCTGTCTGTCTGGCGACATCATACCCCTGACACACTCTCCACACACCCTTATGACCCTTGCTGCGCTTTTTCATGCCATTTTCTCATCCAAGTAAGTTTTCTTTATTCATGCCATAGTTTGCAAGTTTTGTTTCATTGTTCATAGTTTCTGCCATAGTGCAAGTTTTGTGTTTATAGTCAAGTTTTGTACTTCCGCCCTTGTGCGCGCCTTTTGTTTGCTTCTTTTTTTGTAGTTATAGTGTTAAATTAAATCATGTACTCCCCTTCACGCCACGTATGGTCCAAATCATTTGCACCACGGGAGAACAAATCACGCCATAGTTTGAGTCGTGACAGTTTCAGTATTTCACATACTGTGTGAAGTTGAAATACTGGAGGACCTTGGTTAATGCTCTGTAAATAATTTTTTTCCTAACTGGTAACGAAATAATACCAAAATGTTCACTAAGATTTCACTAAGATCACTATGATTCCCAAGCGCGGCCACAGCTGCTGCTCACAGCTCCCCTCCCCTCCCAGGGGGTGAACATGGGGGTGGGTCAAATGCAGAGGGTAGTTTCACCACACTTTGTGTGTGTGTGTGACTATCGTTGGGACTTTAAGGCTATGTCTACACTAAGCCGGATAACCCCTTAAACGAATAATTATTTAGCCTAAGCCCCGTTTCAGCCGCACTAAACTATCGTTTAAGGACCCTTCTTTGGATAATGTTTTACACGGGTAAGTGTGCCGTGTATTTCTTGAGTCTCCGACTCTTAGCTTTGTATGGACTCATTGATCGTTTACGAACTGAGTTCGGAGAGGAAGTGACGCCAGAAAGACTGCGCCCAACACAGGAAGTGACGTCAGAAAGAACGCGCCACAGCCAGCTTCATAATAAAGCTGTTTCGTAACTCGGAGCTAACCACTGGAAATATGAAGCAGAGTCATCCAGACGTGTCCGTGTTTCTCATTCTTCTACATGTACAGACGCTTGTGAGAATCACACATGAATACCTTAAGAGAAAGTGATTGCAGCTATTTGGGATACAACACTTCTCAGACAGCAAGAGAACTTTCCAATGTCCAGGTCAGCTGTGATGCTACTTACCGAAAAACGTTGTCCATTTGTCGAAGGAGAGAAAACAAGAATGCGAGCTCCCGTGGATGTGATTAAAAAAAAAAGGTAGAGTGTGCTTTGTATTACCTGGCCGACGAGGGAATTCTACGGAAAACAGCGAATGCATTTGGACTGGCAAAGCAGACTGTATCAGTTATTGTCCGCCATGTACGTCGCGGACTCAACGTCTAGGTCCAGAGTATATAAAGTCACCAAAAATGAATGGACAATGTAGGTGAAGTCAAAAGAGTGAGGAGTGTCCTGACCAGATATCTAGATCCCTAGTTTGTTTGTTGTAAAATGTCCTTTGTCACATTGTTTACTTTTACGTGTTTATTAAAGATTTGATTAATTTATGATGGCTCAGGTGTGATTCACTACGATAGGGCCCCACAGCACACTGGATTCCAGTTAATTCAATGTTTATTTATATAGCCCTAAATCACAAGTGTCTCAAAGGGCTGCACAAGCCACAACGACATCCTCGGTACAAAGCCCACATAAGGGCAAGGAAAAACTCACCCCAGTGGGACGTCGATGTGAATGACTATGAGAAACCTTGGAGAGGACCGCATATGTGGGTAACCCCCCCCCCTCTAGGGGAGACCGAATGCAATGGATGTCGAGTGGGTCTGACATAATATTGTGAGAGTCCAGTCCATAGTGGATCCAACATAATAGTAAGAGTCCAGTCCATAGTGGGGCCAGCAGGAAACCATCCCGAGCGGAGACGAGTCAGCAGCGCAGAGATGTTCCCAACCGATGCACAGGCGAGCAGTCCATCCCGGGTCCCGACTCTGGACAGCCAGCACTTTATCCATGGCCACCGGACCTTTGCCCCCCCCCCCCCCCCCCCCCCTCTCCACAAGGGGAGCAGAGGAGAAAAGAAAAGAAACGGCAGATCAACTGGTCTAAAAGGGGGGTCTATTTAAAGGCTAGAGTATACAAATGAGTTTTAAGATGGGACTTAAGTGCTTCTACTGAGGTAGCATCTCTAACTGTTACCGGGAGGGCATTCCATAGTACTGGAGCCCCCGAATAGAAAACGCTCTATAGCCCGCAGACTTTTTTTGGGCTCTGGGAATCACTAATAAGCCGGAGTTCTTTGAACGGAGATTTCTTGCCGGGACATATGGTAAAATACAATCAGCAAGATAAGATGGAGCTAGACCATTTAGTATTTTATACGTAAGTAGTAAAACCTTAAAGTCACATCTTAAGTGCACAGGAAGCCAGTGCAGGTGAGCCAGTATAGGCGTAATATGATCAAACTTTCTTGTTCTTGTCAAAAGTCTAGCAGTCGCATTTTGTACCAATTGTAATCTTTTAATGCTAGACATAGGGAGACACGAAAATAATACGTTACAGTAGTCGAGACGAGACGTAACGAACGCATGAATAATGATCTCAGCGTCGCTAGTGGATAAAATAGAACAAATTTTAGCGATATTACGGAGATGAAAGAAGGCCGTTTTAGTAACACTCTTAATGTGTGACTCAAACGAGAGAGTTGGGTCGAAGATAATACCCAGATTCTTTACTGAGTCGCCTTGTGTAGTTGTTTGGTTGTCAAATGTTAAGGTGGTATTATTAAATAAATGTCGGTGTTTAGCAGGACCGATAATCAGCATTTCCGTTTTCTTGTTGTTGCAAGAAGTTAGTGGACATCCATTGTTTAATTTCATTAAGACACACCTCCAGCTGACTACAATCCGGCGTGTTGGTCAGCTTTAGGGGCATGTAGAGTTGGGTGTCATCAGCATAACAGTGAAAGCTAACACCGTATTTGCGTATGATGTCGCCTAGCGGCAGCATGTAAATACTACAGAGTGCAGGGCCAAGAACCGAACCCTGAGGAACTCCACACGTTACCTTAACATAGTCCAAGGTCACATTATTATGGGAGACGCACTGCATCCTGTCAGTAAGATAAGAATTGAAAGTGGAATTGAAAGTGTTCCACAGTGTTGTGGAATTGAAATTCAACAGCACTGGATATTGTTCAGATAAGTTAAATTTAAGAACTTGCACACAAAGCAACACTGGACGCGCGCATGCGTACTAGGTCGCGTTGCGCCGGCGGACGGATGGTGGAGGGGGTCTTAAACGGTGGCATTGTTGTGTGTGGACACGGATAAGGTTAGGTGGGATTTACCCTGGATAACCTTATCCGGTTGAGTCTAAACGGGGCGTAACTTTAGCTTTAAGACAAACATTAAAGGGGTTTCTCGCTTACATTTGCTGCTTTTCAGACTTCATATTCATGTTTAAATGTCGTACTCTTCTTCTACATTCTTTGTTCATGTACCATTAATTATTCCTGCTTTCATTTTAGTGCTGCTCCTAAATCAAATCTAAACAGTCGAGTACGAGAACTTCACCGCATTTCCTCAATCATGTTTGATTTTTTTTCACGTCACTTTGTGTTTTGTCATGCATGGCAACTCACCAGGTGTTGATTAACGACAGCTGCTCAGTAACGGTTGTTGTGTATCTTATCTTGTTTAAGGCAATAACAGTTTTCCTGGGAGCTAGAGACCTGCCTAACAATGGCTATAGGTATTGGATCCATACTAGTGTGTTAAAATTGATACCTTAATTGCAGGTTCTCTTCCTTACGTCTAGCAAAATACTCGGTTTTCCTCAGAGTTCAACAGTGTCTCTTCTAATCTGCGCTCTCTGTCTCAGGCACACTTGGCCCCCTGTGCAATAGATTACTGTCCATATTTTTCACATACATCTGCCTGCAATTGAAGTCATTTTGATTGTTTTATTGACATTTTAAAGTTACATTTTTATTACATTGGTGCATTATTTTGTTATCTTGCACATCTTAATAGATTTTTTGCTAATACGTTCATCCCTCGTTTATCACGGTTAATTGAGACCAGACATGACCGTGGTAAACGCGTTTCCACAGAGTAGGATTAAATCAAATATTGTCATAACTGTGTGAATGCTCCAAAGCATACATATGGTTTTCTACACCAAAATTAATCTATTTATTCTTCAAATTAAACTTATTGTGTGAATGCTCAAAAGCATTCACACATATTTTTTCTTCTTCTCCAGATTTTGGCGCGCTCTACCTTGCACATTTTTCACCCGATTCAAACTGTTCCAACTTCAAACTGTTCAGCCTATTCGGGAATTGCGGGCTTTCCCTTGACAAATTTCAAAAATTTCCAGATTTCCCAGAATTCCAGGTTTTCTGGGACATTTTTCCCATTCAAAATGAATTGGCCATTTTTCAAACTTTCACCATTTCCACATGTTTTAACCTATTCAAACCATTCCACCTTCAACACATTCCACCATTCTGGAAATTTAAATGATAATTTTTCCAAGTTGAAAAAATTCCTGCATTTTCCAGAATTCCTGCTTTTCCTAAGCCCTATTTCCACCCTTTTTTTCTGGTGACTACTCCTTCCACATCTTTCAACACATTTCAACCGTTCCACAGTCAAAACATTCCTCTAAATCAGGACAAAAAACAAAGTTGTTTTTTGAACAAAAAAAATTCCTGGTTTTAACGAAATTCCAAGAATTCCGTAATACCATTTCTCAATTCAACATGTTTCTACTTCAACATTACTCAACCGATTTAAAACATTTCAACACCAACCATTTCAACTCATTCAGACCATTCAAGTTTTTTACCATTTTCAAAAAAATTCCCGCTTTTCCCGAAATTCCTATTTTTTCTGAAATTCCCATTGAAATCAATGGGACATTCTTCAAAGTTCCACAATTCCCACATTTTTCATCTGATTCAAACTGTTCCAACTTCAAAATATTCCGCCTGTTCAGGAATTGTGTGCTCTACTTCAACAATTCTAAAAAAAATTCCCGGATTTCCCATAATTCCTTTTTTTTGAATTGGCCATTTTTCAAACTACCACTATTCCCTCATTCTTCAACCGATTGAAACCATTACACCTTCAACGTCAAAGTCTTTGTTATTGATGTCAAAGATGAAGTTGAAGTGCATCTTGAATCAACAGAGTTCATCTCCACTTTGACCGGACATGATGATAGATGATAGATAATAACTAATTACAGTGTCAGTTAGCCTGCAGTGCTGCGCCGAATGTCCGATGCTTCATCCCGCTGTTGTCTTTTGACATTGCCCACGCCAGAGTCTCACCAATGTGGAGATGTGTTATTGAAGAGGCAAGAGTTAAAGGGGAACATTATCACCAGACCTATGTAAGCATCAATATATACCTTGATGTTGCAGAAAAAAGACCATTTATTTTTTTAACCGATTTTCGAACTCCAAATGGGTGAATTTTGGCGAATTAAACGCCTTTCTATTATTCGCTCTCGGAGCAATGACGTCACAACGTGACGTCACATCGGGAAGCAATCCGCCATTTTCTCAAACACATTACAAACACTGAGTCAAATCATCTCTGTTATTTTCCGTTTTTTCGACTGTTTTCCGTACCTTGGAGACATCATGCCTCGTCGGTGTGTTGTCGGAGGGTGTAACAACATGAACAGGGAGGGATTCAAGTTGCACCAGTGGCCCAAAGATGCCAAAGTGGCAAGAAATTGGACGTTTGTTCCGCACACTTTACCGACGAAAGCTATGCTACGACAGAGATGGCAAGAATGTGTGGATATCCTGCGACACTCAAAGCAGATGCATTTCCAACTGGACTGGACAGATCAGCTTTCAGGAAAAGAGAGCGGATGAGGGTATGTCTACAGAATATATTAATTGTTGAAAACTGGGCTGTCTGCACTCTCAAAGTGCATGTTGTTGCCAAATGTATTTCATATGATGTAAACCTAGTTCATAGTTGTTAGTTTCCTTTAATGCCAAACAAACACATACCAATCGTTGGTTAGAAGGCGATCGCCGAATTCGTCCTCGCTTTCTCCCGTGTCGCTGGCTGTCGTGTCGTTTTCGTCGGTTTCGCTTGCATACGGTTCAAACCGATATGGCTCAATAGATTCAGTTTCTTCTTCAATTTCGTTTTCGCTACCTGCCTCCACACTACAACCATCCGTTTCAATACATGCGCAATCTGTTGAATCGCTTAAGCCGCTGAAATCCGAGTCTGAATCCGAGCTAATGTCGCTATACCTTGCTGTTCTAACCGCCATGTTTGTTTGTATTGGCATCACTATGTGACGTCACAGGAAAATGGACGGGTGTGTACCGGTATATAACGATGGTTAAAATCAGGCACTTTGAAGCTTTTTTTAGGGATATTGCGTGATGGGTAACATTTTGAAAAAAACTTCGAAAAATAAAATAAGCCACTGGGAACTGATTTTTAATGGTTTTAACCCTTCTGAAATTGTGATAATGTTCCCCTTTAAAGATAAAGTGCATCAAAAATTGTTCTGCTAGAAGTTGGTCAACTTGAGATTGTCACGGTGAAGATTAGCCATCATTTTGATGTTTAGTAGTGTTCACTTTTAACTTTGAAACGTAAATACCAGTACCACTTGGTAAAAGTATTTTTGGATCGCCATAACATAATAATAAATAAGACAAATGATGCACTGTTATACCTATAAGACATGAATAAAACCTAAATTAACCTTTGATTTAGGTCAAAACATGTAGAATAGGCTTTTTTTTTTTTTTCAAAAGATTTAAAAAAAATAATAAAATCTGGTATATAGTTAAGCTGCAACATTTGAAGCTCAATGTAGCAAGACACAACTGTGACATATATTGCATTTAGTTACTGAATAAAAGCGTTTTTGCATGAAATCTTTTCAGGGGTGTAACTCGCGATAAATTCACAAAATGACAAATTTCTATGATCATGATGACATTATAAATCAAAAGTATCGGTATTGGCATTCCGAGCCTTGTATTTACTAGGCATCGGATCGAAACAAAAATTACCAGTATCGTACCTTATTTCACAGATAGCTGTTTTGAGATGGGTATCTTTAATATTCATCCAATTCTTACCAGTATCCAATTGATGACCATTAACGTCTTTATGCAGCTTAGGGTCGTCTGGGCGGGCTTGGTGCTGTAGCCAATCCCTGACCGATTGCAACAGAGTAGGCGTGGTCAGCCAAGAGGAGAAGAATGCCGACTTAGCCTCCATTAGCGTCCAACATTGTTTTAGAAGCCCCTGAAATTAACAGGATAGGGTCCTTTCAAATAAAACAATAAATTGAAACAACAATTCCTGACACTAAAAGGGACGTTAATGACAAATAAAAACAACCTTGTTCTTCTTGAGTGTGGCTACAAGAGACAACATATAATTTCGCCTATTGCACAAAACTAGTTCTGGAGTGAGTCGCTTATTTATGAAACAAACCGCCTAGGTGGAGTCGAATCATCATTACCACCAAACGTGGTAAACCGAAGAGCTCGAGTACGTATGAAGGAATACAATATGTAATAAAATGTGTACATTAAATACCTCCAACAAGTTTTTGGGAGTTTTGTTAGCATCCGTTGTAAATATGGTTGAACGGTTTTAAAAGCACCATGGTTTAAAATGGAGCCATTGTTGGTGCGCTGGCCCTTTAAGATAGTCCTGTATTTCCTATTGGCACAGTAGAGACAAACCAACATCCTTACTTTAATAGATTTCAGCTGCTGTGGTTTATTCAGTTGGCACAAGGGAACGCAAAGCGAAAGCCAGAAGTTCACTTTGGCTGGTGGCAAATGTTTAGGCCTTGGCAGAGGTAGACGCTCTCTGAATGATTGTCATTATTAATCGGTATGTGTTTATTCTCACATGTCAAAATGATTAGTAGTTTAATAATTTGTCTTTATTTTTGTTCAATTTCCTTGTTTTGATTTTCAAATGACCTTTGGAATCCAGCTTCCTTCTTGCTGAATTTCTAAAGGGTGAAAACTCGCCCTGTTAAGTTTTTTTCCACCCAAATAACAACAGTCGTCTTGTCCGTTTAATAAGCTGCAATTGAAAGTTTGCATTAGTAACATGTGTTGTTCATCATGGCGCTAACCAGAAACTGCTGGGTTTTATCATTCCTGCTAAGAAGCACTGATTAGAAACATTTCATTGAAATAAGAGGAATGAATGAATATGGATTTTTTTTATATGTATGTTGTTATTGTATGTCAATATGTGAATACAGTTATAATAATTTCATATACGTTCATGATGTACCATTTTATATTTCCATTAAAAAGAAAATGTAACCCTCACATAAAACTGGTGAATGGATTTTATTGTGAATAAAATGACCAGCAGTTCAACAGTTATTCATCACACTTAAACTCCTTCTTATTATTGTATTCATGGATGCTCTCAGAACAATTAATTTATATGAATATGAATGTCCACCGGTCCTGGAACGTCTAACATCTCGTCTTTTGATATCACTCACAGAAATGTCTCACCGATGTGGAGATGTGTTGTTGATGAGGTAGGGCTTGAAGGTGAAGTACATCAAAAAGTTGATTGTTGCGGTTAAGATACAGTAGCACCAAGATTAACCGCCGTATGTTAGCATCGTTCACCCTAAACCTGGAAACAAGGGTCCCGCTTGGTTGATATCTCTATCGATCACCACAACATAATAGAAAATAAGAATAATACTGCACTGCATTACATACAAGACACAAATACCATTTTATTTAACACTTAATTTTGGGCAAAAATATGTAGAATATGCTTCAATAAAAAATACCTGCGATACAGTGAAGGCGCAATACTGAAGTACGATGTGGCAACGGACGACCGTAAACAAGACATTTTTAAGGAGAGGATTTAAAAATGGATGCAATACTTGCTAAAATCTCTTTCAATCGGTGAGTAAAAAAATAAGCTTTTTTAAAAAAACACATGCTTTTGTAACATAACGTTAACGTGTATTAGTGGGCGTGGTTTACATGGTCGAACCAGGAAAAGGGCAGTCAGCCCATGTGTTTTGCAAGCAGCCTCTTATAGTGTGGAAATAACACACACACGCCTGAAATGGATTCATTTGTTGTGATGATAACTGTTGTGCACATACTTGCCAACCCTCCCGGATTTTCCGGGAGACTCCCGAAATTCAGCGTCTCTCCCGAAAACCTCCCGGGACAAATTTTCTCCCAAAAATCTCCCGAAATTCAGGCGGAGCTGGAGGCCACGCCCCTTCCAGCTCCATGTGGTCCTGAGTGAGGACAACCTGTATTGACGTCCGCTTTCCCACAATATAAACAGCGTGCCTGCCCAATGACGTTATAACTGTAGAATGATCGAGGGCGAGTTCTTGGTTTCTTATGTTGGTTTATTGTTAGGCAGTTTCATTAACGTCCTCCCAGCGCGGTAACAACACACAACAACAGCAGTCGCGTTTTTGTCTACCGTAAAGCAGTTCGTCTGCTGTAAACAGCAATATTGTGACACTCTTAAACAGGACAATACTGCCATCTACTGTGCATGCATATGTAACAATAACATCTAGGGCTTTTAGAGAGTGCAGTGCACAACTGCGCACACAGCAAGGAGACGAAGCAGAAGAACGAGGAAGATACAGCCATGGTGACGTCGACGACGAGTAAGATGAAGAAATACGCTTGTAAGTTCCAAGCCGCAGCTGCGATTGTACCTGGATAGCCTCCGGGAAGAAGTAGTGGTCTTCCTCAGGAAGAAAAGATTGACCGGTTTTGGGCCATGCTAGGGAGAGATGGAAGATTCCAGACTCTAGTGCATTTGATGAAAGCACTTTTGTGCGTGCCACACAGCAATGCATCATCAGAGAGGGTGTTCAGCATGGTTAGAAAAATAGTGACAGAGAATAGAACAAGGATGGACAATTCAACCCTTAACTCAACAATGAGTAGATGAGTGTTATGTGTGTGTATATATGTGTGTAAATAAATGAACACTGAAATTCAAGTATTTCTTTTATTTATATATACATATAATAAAATATATATATACATATATATATATATATATATATATATATATATATGTATATATATATATATATATATATATATATATATATATATATATATATATATATATATATATATAGCTAGAATTCACTGAAAGTCATGTATTTCATATATATATATATATATATATATATATATATATATATATATATATATATATATATTAAATACTTGACTTGGTGAATTCTAGCTGTAAATATACTCCTCCCCTCTTAACCACGCCCCCCACCTCCGACCACGCCCCTCACCCCCACCCACCCCCCACCTCCCGAAATCGGAGGTCTCAAGGTTGGCAAGTATGGTCGTGCATATTCAAAAGGTTATGTGACCACTGACCATCCTGTCAACCACATTCCTGAGAAACTTCTCCAATCAATCCAACATGAAGGAAGAGTGAAGGTTTCAAAACAGGACTGTAAATTGAATGGTTTTTTGATTGAAACTTTTATTAGTAGATTGCACAGTATAGTACATATTCCGTACAATTGACCCGAATAAGTTTTTCAACTTGTTTAAGTCGGGGTCCACGTAAATCAATACATGGTAATTCACAGCCATTATGGCACATTAAATAAATAAATAAATGGGTTATACTTGTATAGCGCTTTTCTACCTTCAAGGTACTCAAAGCGCTTTGACAGTATTTCCACCTTCACCCATTCACACACACACTGATGGCGGGAGCTGCCATGCAAGGCGCTAACAAGCAGCCATCAGGAGCAAGGGTGAAGTGTCTTGCCCAAGGACACAACGGACGTGACTAGGATGGTAGAAGGTGGGGATTGAACCCCAGTAACCAGCAACCCTCCGATTGCTGGCACGGCCACTCCACCAACTTCACCACGTCCCTTACCATTACACACGTACTGTAAGAGTTTGTGTTTAACAAGTGAAACCTGTTGGATGCTCAAGACATTGAAATACATGTACTACTCGTCGGCCCAACGGCTAACAAAATGTACACGCTAATTGTTCACTGCTTACTCTCTTGTAATGCACACTATGGGCAAATGGCATATTTCATTATCAAAGTTTCTTTTGTAACAGAGTCCATGACTTATGACTCATGACTTGCAGATTTCAGTATTCATTGTGGTTTGATTATTTAGGTTAAAAAACAGAATAGAACACATTACTTTGACACTCTTATATACATATGTGCTTCTTTCTCCCCAAGAGTCACTTCTAAGTCTCCTGTGAATCATAAAGTTAACACAATTCTGGGATCCATTAGCCTCAATCCTCCAAGAGTCACGAAGGGCCTGTGTTTATGCTCAGAATGTGTTTGCTCACTCCCAGCACATTATTCATGTCCCAGTATAGAATAACCAAATGATAGATGGTTCCAACACCCAGCAGTGATGCTTATGCTTTTTTGGCTTGGGACAACAAGTTACATAAAGGGCTCGACTTCTCAGACCTATGGGTACCGCTTACATTTTAACAGATACAAGTACCAAATTGGTACTTTGGAAACGGCGTCAGAGCTTAAGCAGTTAAGCCGTTGCTTAACAAATCTGAAATATTTTTTTGTAACAGAACAAAAACTTTTTTTTTTTTTAATGGAATTTTGTCACAATCAAGTTGAACAAACTAGTAATTCAAACAGTGAAACCTTGATTTACGAACTTAATTGGTTCTTGAACCAGGTTAGTAATTAGAAATATTTGTATATTGAAGCTGTTTTCCATAAGAAACAATATAAACATGAATGATGATTTCCAGCCTCGACAGTCTATATTTTAGCAAAGATTTGTCCAATTTGAACACAATATAAACAATATACAATACTGTATATCAAACAAACATAACAACGGGGTGATGGATTAACTTTTTCTATGTAATAACAAAGTCAAATCAACAACTCGCTGAACTGTACGCATTTTCAGCCGCCCTGCCGACACGCACACACTGTCAATAGCCCTGTAGTGCACTAACAGTTTGAAATCACAAAACTCCTTAACTTTGAAAGTTTGCTACAATTATTAGGAACACAAAATAACATCCACTTTACCTTGTCAGTTAATCTTGCGTGCAGCGGAAGGGAAGGGGAAAGATGGATCGGGCAATGTTGACAACAACAACTGAATTGTTTTAAACCACTCATTTCCTTCTTTGGACTCATACTGAGCTAGCAAAACTAGAAAACTGCTGTAAATGCTACCTTGAGGGATTGTTTGCAATAGTCGTTCCCCCAGATTCAAAGACAGGAAACTGTAACAGTAAAACTGTATTTAATAAACAAGACACAAAAAATAGTGCAGCTGGTAGTGCACAAAAAGCACAGGGAAGTTGTGTATGTTTAGCAAAGTATACTATAACAAATGCAAGACATACAAACAAGAAACAATGTTCCAGCAGCAAGAGGCAGGTGAAGCTGGCATATAAAGCCTCGGTTGGTCGTGCGGCCGTGCCAGCAACTTGAGGGTTCCAGGTTCGATCCCTGCTTCCGCCATCCTCGTCAGTGCCGTTGTGTCCTTGGGCAAGATACTTTACCTACCTGCTCCCAGTGCCACGCACACTGGTTTAAATGTAACTTAGATAATGGGTTTCACTATGTAAAGCACAAAATAAATATAATTCACTTCACACTTCACTGGTTAAGGAGCAGGAACAGGTGAGTCCACCGATTGCCAATCAAGAGCATTCGAGAGAAACAGCGTACCGGGATGCAACACAAAATTCAGGAAGTCAGAACTAGAAATAAGCCCGCTGGACAGGAACTAAAACACCAGTCACACGAAAAGGCAAAACAAAAACAAAACAAGGTATGACCTGACACGTAAAAAGCACACAAACTAGCAAAGCAGCTAAGAGCAGCACAATGGTTGTGCTGACTGAATGATCACCAGAGATTGATCAGCCCGCCCACAATGGATGTGCTGCCGGGCACAAAATGGCTGAGCTGTGAGACACATAATGGGTGGATGAAACGTTCGTACACGGAAGCATTTTTATACGTTCTGTGGCTCGTAAATTGAAAAAATGTGTATACTGAGTGGTTCTTAAATCGAAGTTCCATTATACTCCAATTTATAGATTAAATGATAACAAGTACATTAAAGTAATAGTAAATAAAATCTACAACAAATTGTCATAATCATTGCAGCAATACAGGACATATAGAGCGTGCAATAAACAACTTGCTTATTGATACTTATAATTCTGGTGGTTCGTGGATGCAACCTCACTCGCTGTAACGGTCATTGGTGCATATAATAATAATATTTTACAATAGATGCTGTGATAAAGTGTAAAAAATAAATACCTCAATAAAATGCAAAGTGAGCAAATAGGAGTAGGAGAACATGACAGAACAGTGATAAAGTAACATTTAAAAATAAAGTAAATAAGATAAGACTAAATATACTGAATAATTAATAGCAAATAGACTAATTAAGAGATTCAAAATAAAAGTTAATTAGACAGGATTGTTTCACCTCCATCTTGATAGTCGGTAAACACACAACAACACGCCCGTCACTGCAAACACAAATACTGTTTCTGTGTCTGAGCGCTCGACTGCAACTTTTCACACCCTGCAGATCAAGATGAAAGCATCGTTATCTTCCAGCTGTGCTTTTCTCTCATCAACTGGATTGCTGCTTTTTACATGGAAAACAGAGGCTGATTACTGGGAGATGAGAGCAAACGCTGGATGCAGGAAGAACAGCAGCCAGCACAGGGAGAGATGAGTGCTGTTGTGTGTGTGTGTGTGTGTGTGTGTGTGTGTGTGTGTGTGTGTGTGTGTGTGTGTGTGTGTGTGTGTGTGTGTGTGTGTGTGTGTGTGTGTGTGTGTGGGTGGGTGGGGTGGGGGTTACTCTTAATGCTAATGCATGGCTGAAGAAAGGGCAAACGGGCCTATTGAAATGCAGCGTTCATGTGTTTTCTTAGGCTAATATTCAAACAGCCCGCATTATGAGAGTCAAAGGTCAATTTGATGTTAGTCAGTAAAGGGGAAGACAATACTGCAAATGTTGGCAACAATCCTATACCAAGTGTACACAAGGACAGTATTGCCATCACCAACCCTTTTCACTGCTTGCTGCCAAAGGTGCGTCAAAAAATATTGACGGAAGGCTGTGAATACTAATGTGATTTATTTGTTTTTTATTTTTGTAATAAAATTGCAAATATTAAAAAAAACAAAAAAAACTTTTCCAATTGTCATTGTGACTAAAAGGCACTTCCGAGTTTCAGGCGATAGTCTACAGACCCACTAAGCTACTGTTTATTTACTTGCATCTGTGCAGATTTAGAGGCAAATATACAAGCAATCATAAAAAAATGAATAAAGAGATCAAATAAATGGGATGGAATTGATTTATACACTTACAACACGAATATTTTTTGAAAGATTTAAACCATTCATCATCACCAAGACGGTACTGCTCGCTACCACCTCACTAGTAATTAGAGAAGAAAAGATTGGAGGCACATCATGTTCTTACATCTGAAAGGGTCCGCGAATTAAACATTCATCCGTAAAAGACAATGTTGGACTTATTCGTGCATCACTAAGTAACGTATTTGATTGACATAACGAGTGCCGTGTTTCTGTGATCGTGACGCTAAACAGAAAAAGTATACGTTTGTATGCAGTTGATTTTCTGCTACAAATATTAGTCTCATCTACAATTCATGTCTGCAGTGTTTTTATGGTGTGAAGTTCATATTTTGTCTCATTATTTAGCTATAGATGTCCCTGTTCAGCAATACTAGCAATATCAAGATTCAGTCCTGTTGAGTCTATGAGAGATTTATTCATCTAGTTTATTAATATTATCAAGGATATTTTCTTGATGTTAACAAATATCACCAAATTTATAAAACGAAAAAAAAAAAAAAAAAGTCATAATGTGTTCATCTATGTCATATAAAGCACTTGGCTTTCCTGCACAACAACAACCAAACTTTTAGGTTCTGTTATGAAAATCGAAAACGAAAACAGGGTGGATTAGACCAACAATCACAATATTTATTACCGGGTACTCAGACGTAACATTTCGTTAGTTTATTTGCACAACCAGGTCTTTGTAGTTATATTTAGGCATAGCAACCACAAAAGAACAGAAACTAATGTGATCTCTAGTCCTGCTATCAAACACTACAATTATAGTAGAGAATAAACTCGATTGCATCACAGAAAGTTTATCAAACAAATCGAATGTTCAAACAAACATTTTACAAAGTGATCACTGCAGACACAAGCATGGTCTGATTGTATTCCACAACATGATGAAAGTGATATTTTTAAGAGCCACTTCATCAAACTTTACTTTTTTCCTTGACTTTATTACCTTTATGATCCACTTCTTTCGGGACTCTATGAAAGCTCTTTCTTATCTCTCTATTTGAATGACTGGAACACCCAAGAACAGAACAGCAATGCGGCATTTTCTGCTCCAATTCTACACTCACCCTCACTTGTTTTAATGCTACGCTCAAAAGGCTTGGCCATCGTGTGAATTAGGCCGTGAAGAAGAAAAACGGATATGACGCTATATGCAACCCAGCAATGCGTATTATTCTGTGCTTAAAACTGTAAACACTGTTCAAATTACCTGCAATTTTTGAGAATTAATTCCATTTTGGAATAAGGCTGTAACATAACAAAATGTGGTAAAAAATGAAGCGCTGTAAATACTTTCCGGATGCACTGTAGATCAGAAACTGATACTTCCATTGATACAGATGTTGCCATCGATACCTCTATTAGTTAGCAGTCCCCCATGTTTGATGACAAAACAGCATTCTTTGTATTAGTACTATTTTATGGTTAGGAGCAAGAGTGCTCTTTTTGTCACAGACCTGTTTTTTTATTGGCCCTCGACGTGTGTTGAAAATTAAATTAATTAATTTTTAATGAGGTATATTAGATATAACACTGAAAACTATTTGCTTTGTCACTTAAAACACAAAATATAAGATAACAATGCAGTTTTTTAAACTACAATACTATATATTAATGTACATTAAAATGGTTTTAGCGTTTTAATGTGCAAAGTGTACATGCATTCCTTAATTTTTCAGTGGAAAACATTTGGACACAAGTGATTTAGAGCAGTGGTCCCCAACCACCGGTCCGGGGACCGGCATCGGTCCGTGACGCATTCGCTACCGGGCCGCACAGAGACATTAAATAATTTATAAACGACCGTATTTTCCCCCACTTAACTTTTGCCAGTGCCACCAGACACACCAATTAGCTTGATCATAGATGTATTATAAAACTCTTGATAGGAAGACGTAATTTGCTATATTTGTTACATTTTTCTTACATGGGATAATGCAAATTAATAAACATATAAAATGCCAAGTCGTAGTCAAAATCTGCAGTTCGCAAGATCAGGGCAGATCAGGAACAAAGTGACCATAGTAGTTAAAGGGGAACATTATCACCAGACCTATGTAAGCGTCAATATATACCTTGATGTTGCAGAAAAAAGACCATATATTTTTTTAACCGATTTCCGAACTCTAAATGGGTGAATTTTGGCGAATCAAACGCCTTTCTATTATTCGCTCTCGGAGCGATGACGTCACGTTGTGACGTCACATCGGGAAGCAATCAGCCATTTTCTCACTTTCGTCGGTGTGTTGTCGGAGGGTGTAACAACACGAACAGGGACGGATTCAAGTTGCACCAGTGGCCCAAAGATGCGAAAGTGGCAAGAAATTGGACGAAATTTGTTCAAAATACGAGGCTGTGGGGAAAGCCGACGAAATGGTCAGTCGTTTGTTCCGCACACTTTACCGACGAAAGCTATGCTATGACAGAGATGGCAAGAATGTGTGGATATCCTGCGACACTCAAAGCAGATGCTGACATCAACTCCAAAAATGGACAGATCAGCTTTCAGGAAAAGAGAGCGGATGAGGGTATGTCTACAGAATATATTAATTGATGAAAACTGTATTCATTACTCGCAGTTTTACGTAAATTATTATACATAAACTGTGTTTACCAATAATTTAGCTTAAAAACATTTATTTTTTTCAATCATTCGAGTACATTCGGGTAGTCTTGTGTAATGCAGTATTTTGTGTCTATTTAGGTATGGTTAACCTGAGTGCTGAAATCGTGGAAAAATATATGTTCTTAGCGCGCCTGAAATGGGCTGTCTACACTCTCAAAGTGCATGTTGTTGTCAAATGTATTTCATATGCTGTAAACCTAGTTCATAGTTGTTAGTTTCCTTTAATGCCAAACAAACACATACCAATCGTTGGTTAGAAGGCGATCGCCGAATTCGTCCTCGCTTTCTCCCGTGTCGCTGGCTGTCATGTCGTTTTCGTCAGTTTCGCTTGCATACGGTTCAAAACGATATGGCTCAATAGCTTCAGTTTCTTCTTCAATTTCGTTTTCGCTACCTGCCTCCACACTACAACCATCCGTTTCAATACATGCGTAATCTGTTGAATCGCTTAAGCCGCTGAAATCCGAGTCTGAATCTGAGCTAATGTCGCTATATCTTGCTGTTCTATCCGCCATGTTTGTTTTTATCGACATCACTGTGTGACGTTACAGGAAAATGGACGGGTGTATATAACGATGGTTAAAATCAGGCACTTTGAAGCTTTTTTTAGGGATATTGCGTGATGGGTAAAATTTTGAAAAAAACTTCGAAAAATAAAATAAGCCACTGGTAACTGATTTTTAACGGTTTTAACCCTTCTGAAATTGTGATAATGTTCCCCTTTAAAGATGGAGAAGTGCTAAATTGTTGCATATAATAATTGTGCTGAAGGAAGAAAATACACATTTTCTTTGGCCTACTAAGTTAAAGTGCTGGTATTATTGCACATTGTCCTATTACACAAAGTATTTAGCAATAACAGATGTATTTACGCATGGAAAAGTGGAGCAAAAAAAGCTACCATTAGTGTATCTACAAATGAAATATTGCACAAAATATGAATACATAACTTTTAGAATGGAAATAGAAAATAGAAAAATAGAAATCTATTGTAAGGGGGGATGGTATAGCTCGGTTGGTAGAGTGGCCGTGCCAGCAACTTGAGGGTTCCAGATTCGATCCCCGCTTCCGCCATCCCAGTCACTGCCGTTGTGTCCTTGGGCAAGACACTTTACCCACCTGCTCCCAGTGCCACCCACACTGGTTTAAATGTAACTTAGATAACGGGTTTCACTATGTAAAGCACTTTGAGTCACTAGAGAAAAAGCGCTATATAAATATAATTCACTTCACTTCACTTTACTAACTAATGGCAAGTATTTCTAGCTTCATCATATATCCATGCTCTTGTCCGTAGATCATACTTGCCAACCTTGCGACCTCCGAATTCGGGAGATTGGAGGGGTGGGGGGTGCGTGTGGTCGGGGGTGGGGCCGGTGCCGGGCGGCGGGGTTAAGGGGGAGGAGTATATTTATAGCTAGAATTCACCGAAATTAAAGTATTTCTTATATATGTATATATATATATATATATATATATATATATATATATATATATATATATATATACATATATATATAGTACAGTAATGAAAACACAGTTGTTCTATTAACTGTACTGTACTTGCTGCTTACTTAAAAAAAAAAAAAAACACTTACCTTTCACCATTTGAGAAGCTTTTGTTCTGCCATTTGAGTACTGGCAAGCGATCTCTGAATCCGGGAACATATCCTTCACGGATTTGTTGAAAACATCCGCAAATGAGAACGGAATGTTGCTTGCAAGGTGGCCCATAATACTGCGTTGTCGCCGCCTTGTGCTTTTCTGACCGTTCATGAGTGACTATATGCATTCGGCCACCGTGTTATGGGTTATAGATAAACCTATGGATAACGGAGACATATATAATAGTCTCCTTTTCAGGTGAGAGGACACTAAAGGCAGCTCCATTGTGTGGCCATTCCTTTTTCCCGACAAAACTCGAACACCCACTTCCTATTAACAACGTCACTTCCCTATCTCTCCCGGAAGTCCCGCCCCCCAGCCACAGTCATTGGCTAACACCCCGTAGCCAGCCGCTACAGTATTAACGTGCCGGCTGGAATAAACACACGCTGAGAAATAGCTCCGTGCCTGCCTACTTTATGGGTTATAGATAAACCTATGGATAACGGACACATATATAATAGTCTCCTTTTCAGGTGAGAGACGACGCTAAAGGCAGTGCCTTTAAGGCACGCCCCCAATATAGTTGTCCGGCTGGAAATCGGGAGATTTTCGGGAGAATGGTTGTCCCGGGAGATTTTCGGGAGAGGCACTGAAATTCGGGAGTCTCCCAGAAAATTCGGGAGTGTTGGCAAGTATGCCGTAAATGTGATGTATTACCTACAACCCAGTGACGTGCGGTGAGGTTCATGGCTGGTGAGGCACTGACTTCATCACAGTCAGATTTACAAACAAATGAACCCAAAAGAGTATCTTATTCACCATTTGATTGGCAGCAGTTAACGGGTTATGTTTAAAAGCTCATACCAGCATTCTTCCCTGCTTGGCACTCAGCATTGGGGGTTAAATCACCAAAAATGATTCCCGGGCGCGGTGCCGCTGCTGCCCACTGCTCCCCTCACCTCCCAGGGGGTGAACAAGGGGATGGGTCAAATGCAGACGACAAATTCCACCACACCTCGTGTGTGGGACAATCATTGCTACTTTAACTTAACTTTAACTTTACACATACAAACTGTAGCACACAAAAAAGCACATTTAATAAAAAAAACTTTATTATGGTCTTACCTTTACTTATAAATTAAGTTAATGCGCCGCAACTAAAGCCCTCACTTAAACTGTCCACGTGTAAGATTGAATCTATTTAAAAAAGTGTAACCGAGGGTTTATAAATGTCGCCAATACTGTACAAAGAGGAAAGCCCATGAAAATAGGTTACAAAAGTTATTTAATAAGAAGCCAAAAAGTGCAAAAACAATAATGTTCGTGTTGGAGGAGTTGTGAATTAGATACACCTGCAGTGTGCAGCCGTTTTATGATCGCTCAGCACAAGAAATACTTTACACACATACAGTTGTTGATGAAATACACTGTACATTATATACCTCAGCTAACTAAACTATGGAAATGTATAATATAATTCATATAGCAATACAGTCTCACTGCACAGCAGGCCAGCAGTTAGCCGAGTCCGGAATCCATGTTGAGGCACTGAGTGATGTGCCTCAACTGGCTGCTGTTCACCGCACCGTCTCTTCTCAGTATTTGAACGGCAAATGTGAAAATTCAGCGATTTTTAATAAAAATAATCTAAAACTGGCGAAGTTAAATGGAAAATAACTTTATAGTATAATCACTGTTTACATATAACAATTTAATTAATTTTTTTTCTTTTTACATTTTTTTTCTTTCCATGATGGCAGGTGAGGCGGGGCCTCACCTGCCTCTAGTGACTGCACGTCACTGCTACAACCCATCAGACACTGAAGCCAAAAAAAGCAGAAACTAGCAAAAATTTCTACAAAACAACAGTCTATGGAGAGCTATTTTGCAAAGGGAAAAGGCTAATTAATTAACTACTTCAACGTTATGGTGAGTTTTTTCATGTATTAATTTTTCATGCACTTATTTGCTATACCGTATTTTCCGCATCATAAGGCGCCCTGGTTTATAAGCCGCGCCTTCAATGAACGGCATATTTCAAAACTTTGTCCACCTATAAGCCGCCCCGTGTTGTAAGCCGCATCTAACTGCGCTAAAGGAATGTCAAAAAAACAGTCAAATAGGTCAGTCAAACTTTAATAATATATTAAAACCAGCGTGATGTGGGCGCGCATGGAATCGTATATCAACATGGACGAAGCTGCGTGAAAAAAGCCACCCGGCCTCTTCGCGTAAACTTAAACTTACCTTAACCACTCGCTCATCTTTTCTTCATCCATCCCTTCGAGTTAGCTTTTATGATGACGCCGGCTGGAAAGGTCTCTTTTGGCAAGGTCTTCCTTTTGAATATCACCATGGGTGGAAGTTTCTGGCCATTAGCATGGCAAGCTAAAACCACAGTGAAGGATGACTTCTCATTCCCTGTGGTGCGAATATTCACCGTACGTGCTCCCGTTGTATCCACAGTGCGGTTCACAGGAATATCAGTTGCTGTGAAATAGTAATCCGTGTGCGGATGGAGAGATTGCGTCTTTTCATGAACCGGATCCCTGTCGTTTAGTAGGAGCCATTTTGTGGTCTTTACAGATGTAAACACACAAAGGAAATGTACGGTAATATCCGCGCGCTTTTTCTTCTTCTACGCGGGCGGGTGGTTGCTTACAGTAGAAGAAGAAGCGCTTCCTGTTCTATGGGGGCGGGTGCTTACCTTGGCGGTTGCTTGCGTAGAAGAAGAAGCGCTTCCTGTTCTACCGGGAAAAAAGATGGCGGCTGTTTACCGTACTTACGAGACCGAAACTTTATGAAAATGAATCTTAATATTTATCCATATATAAAGCGCACCGGGTTATAAGGCGCACTGTCAGCTTTTGAGAAAATTTGTGGTTTTTAGGTGCGCCTTATAGTGCGGAAAATACGGTACATGTATTTACCCGCCGCACGTGGAGGGCTGGTCCCTGAAAATAATGCCTACATTAAACCGGTCCCTGGTGCAAAAAAGGTTGGGGACCCCTGATTTAGAGCATTAAAAGTATGAATCATTTAAATGATTGCAGTCCAGGCTGATTAAAAATCCAACTTCATGGTGAAATTCTTCTGTCTGAGCGAAACGTTTGGAGAAGTGTCAAGTTGCCCAGAGCTTATGAATGTCTAATTACCATGGCACTGCACCGTTTTGGTACCCTTTGTTGGCCTATTAAGAGGAGCACCGGGCCCACTCTCTCCCAAGCATACATCTCCAGCATCCTCCTCCTGCTCCTCGGCAACCTCTGGCTTCCCCTGCAGCCGCCACAGTCACACGGAATCAATGCAGCCGGTTTAGGAATGTGGACACAAAAGGAGGAATGTCCTTATGCTGAGTGCTCCCCCCCCAAACTGATGGACACACACGAGCGCACACACACACACACACACACACACACACACACACACACACACACACACACACACACGCACACACACACACACACACACGCCACAAGTCAGGCTTGTTTAAACATGTTTAATTTCAGGCGTGGAACTTTTTAATAAGCTTGTTTTCATTTAATTAAGGGACTTTTTCTTAAATTATAAGATTGTGTGCTGCAATGTATGCACAGAGACCACATTTGAGACGGATAATAGCCAAGAAGTAGCTCAGGAATTTGGGAAATTTGAATTTGAATGTCACTCATTCAAGAGTGTGAGGCAGTGGGTTTGAAACTTTGTGTATCTGTTTAGTTTCAAAGAGCAACAAGCTGCTACAAGGGCAGGACCTGCAGGCTGACAAATGTCTCCCAAGATGGAGGAAAAACCCACTGGAGCAAAATATCAAAAAAGAATGATACATTTACTATATTTAGAAAACATAATTTCCAAGAAAATGTATGATTTGGTAATTACCAAATGAAAAGCCGTAATAGTCACATCACACTTCAAATATTCAAATATCGCAGAATATCCTACATATTTTTTCGGCCTAAATTAACTATTAAATTAAGTTTTGTTTATTTTGTACATGTATTAACAGCAGTGTTGGGTTAGTTACTGAAAACCAGTGACTAGTTACAGTTACTAGTTACTTTATTTCAAAAGTAACTCAGTTACTCACACCAAAAAGTAATGCGTTACTGTGAAAAGTAACTATTTAGTTACTTCTTCTTTTTTTTTTAAAGCTCCCATTAATGCCCTTTTAGCCTTCATTTCAGTACTGTTATTGCACTGGAGAATAATACAATCTGTTGATCAACTTGACATGCATTTGCATCACTGAACTCTGCTAAGCAATGTGGTCTACATACAACACACAAAGACAAAGATATGTTTCAAAGGGCCAATTTATTTCAGGCCAGAACAAATTGACAAAACTATTTTAAATAGCTGCAAAATAACATACATAAGTAACAAACAGCATAATAACAACATAGCTGTAAAGCAAGGAAGGCACACACTACATACACAAAGCCTAACCAGGCGTTTTTTTCTCAAGGAATTCTGAAACAAAATAATGTCTGAAGCCCAGAACACTCTACGCATTTCCCCAGTTTTAGTTTAGAGAAAAGGAAAGATTGGCCTGGCCCACTAGCAAACACTCTAGAAGTCTAGAATGAAAGAGTATGTAAGAGAATTGACAGAGTGTGTGTACCTTCAGTACTGAGTGATGAGCAGAGGCAGAGTCAATCCTTAAGTGGTGGAGGTGGAGGGGAAGTGGCGTCGGAGTCTGTGTCTTACTAGCTTCGTCGAAGCATGTTGCTTTTGTAGCTGTTTCAGCAGATTTGAATTGCTGTTTTGGGCAGTAGATGGGATCTTTGATCCAAGACACAACTTACATTTAACTAAAATGTTCTTTTCTTTGTGCTCGACAAAAGAAAAGTAGTGAGAATATCTACAAACTCTATCTACAAATATCTACAAACTCGACTGCAGCTCCGCCATGATCAGACACAACCCCCCTCCCATCCCTTTCCTACACCCACACCCACACAGAGCGTGCGTCTCTCTTCTCCGGCTTGTGACACAAGAAGAATCAGAAGGACAACACTGCAGCGCTCCAATAAAACACACTCAGATTTTCTGTTTCTTTGAGATTGATTGATTGAGACTTTTATTAGTAGGTTGCACAGTGAAGTACACATTCCGTACAATTGACCACTAAATGGTAAGACCCGAATACGTTTTTCAACTTGTTTAAGTCGGGGTCCACTTAAATTGATTCATGATACAGATATATACTATCAGATATATACTATCATCATAATACAGTCACACAAGATAATCATCAGGGTATATACATTGAATTATTTACATTATTTACAATCCGGGGTGTGGAGGGGGGAGGGGTTAGGTTTGGTTGTTATCATCAGTCATCAACAATTGAGAACAGAGAAATGGATATTGAAACAGTGTAGGTCTGACACTTGGTAGGATATGTACAGCAAGTAGTGGGCATAGAGAGAGAGAGAGAGAGAGAGAGAGGAGAGAGAGAGAGAGAGAGAGAGAGAGAGAGAGAGAGAGAGAGAGAGAGAGAGAGAGAGAGAGAGAGAGAGAGAGAGAGAGAGAGAGAGAGAGAGAGAGAGAGAGAGATCAGAAGGCATAAGAAAAAGTATCTCCATTTGATTGTTTACATTTGATTATTAACAATCCGGGGAGGGTGTTAGTTTAGGGTTGAAGTTGCCTGGAAGTGTACTTTTATTGCGGTTTTGAAGGAGGATAGAGATGCCCTTTCTTTTATACCTGTTGGGAGCGCATTCCACATTGATGTGGCATAGAAAAAGAACGAGTTAAGAAAACTAACGATACTACATAAAAAATAACGTAAAATAAGGCAGTAACGCATCATGTAGTAACGGTAACTGAGTTACTGAATATAAAAAATAACGCGTTAGATTACTAGTTACATCTTGATCCAAAAGAAATAGAGAAAATTTACCCCCTGATGAGATACAATTAAGGAGAGTTAAATGTAAGTGTGTTAAGTCTTAATTGTTATTATCTCCAGTGTTATCGGCACCCAACTGCAACAACTGATAAGAAGACCACCTCCAAAAGGCGGGTTGAATGAGGCAGAGAAATCTGTGATTGAAAAGACTTTTGGTTATCTAATGTTCCTGACTGATAAGTGAGATGTCACAGTCAGGAATGAGGGTTCAAACCTTTTACATCGACCATGTTAAAAACATTGAATGTTAAAAGCATGTTAAATGTTATTCTAACTATTTAGGTATCATTGAAGAAATAGCTTTGTGTTATATGTGACATTGTAAATGTAGTGACCAACACTGCACATTTGTATATCTATCCGATACCAAGTAAATAATGATGGGAAACTGGATTCATTTTACTGAGTTTTATTGGTTACCCACTGATTTTGCTATCCAATTCACCAGTTATTCCGTCAATCAACATTTATTTATATAGCCCTTAATAACAAGTGCCTCAAAGGGCTGCACAAACCACAACAACATCCCCTGATCAAGGAAAAACTCAAAAAACCGAAAATAGGAAAAGAAGCTGTAGATGTGGGGACCCCTCTTGGGTGACTGGATGCAATGGATGCCAAGTGGGTATAGTTATTGCATTATTTATGATAATGTGAGAGTCCAGTCCAATGGGGCAAGCAGAGGGTCATAGGGGGTCTTCATCCATGTCATAGAGGAGTGGTCCACCCCGGGCCACGACTTGGAACAGCTAGCACTTCATCCAGACTAGTACCTCTCCAGGGATTATCTGTGGCCATCTGGTAACCTCTCCATGCAGGGCAAACAAGAGAAGTGGCAGGTCCACTGGTCTAAGACAGTCTATTTAAAAGCTAGAGTATGAAAGCGCTCTATAGCCTGCAGACTTCTTTTGGGCCTCGGGAATCAAAGGGCATTCGTAACAAATCCCACCCATCACACCCTGACATGTTAGTTGGTTTCCCTTTTTAATATAGCTAGCAACAGACAATCCATGATTCAATAGAAAATATTGCAAGTTTTGAACACCTTGTTTCTGACATGCCCATATCTACAAGTAAATACACTGGTTCCTCAGAAATGTTACGAGTTTTTGGGATAAGAGCAAAAATGTGTGTTACCAGCCACAGTAACATCCAACCAAAATAGTCAGTGTCTCACTCGTTAGCAGCATATAGCTTAGAAAGATATAACTTTGTTTTTCCAATCGTGGGTCCGAAGATAGTGGAACTGACAAGAAGAAGCGGAGATGATTCATTGAATCAAAAAAAGAAATTATCCAGAAAACACAACTCAGTTGTGTGTCTAGCCGAGGAGAAAGCAGTACGAGCATCGTGCTGCGATAACTAAACTCTTTTGCTATTGGCAGAGGAGTCGCTCAGACTAAAATAATGCAAAAATATGAAAAACTTTTTTTTTTAAGCATCTGTCCATGAAATATGGAAAGCTGCTGATGGTTCGTTTGACAGCAAAGCAGCTCGAAGGAGATAGCGTAGAAATACACTTTTCAAGATAAATGCTGTACACTATTATTACTTCATAAAACTACTGTATTCTACCGCATTGTGTTTTTATACAATATTCTATCTATAAGTCTATCTATAAATCGTTTTTCCTAATTAAAATCATGTTACATGTTGAAATTGTAGTGTTTTAGGGGAACAACTATTTATCAATTCAAACACTTTTGTAAGCTCAATAATTACTGAACAGATCCAACTTAATAATATTTCAAGAGATCAAGACCAATGCATGATTTTGTGGTTTTGCCTTTAATTTGTTGAAACCAAAAAAATATTTTTTTGTCAAACTTATCTGTTATTTATCAATTTAACAATAAGATATAAATATGACAATATAAGACAATGTATCAATATTTACAAAATAATACAAGTACTCTAGTACCTACCGTATTTTCCGCACTATAAGGCGCACCTAAAAACCACAATTTTTCTCAAAAGCTGACAGTGCGCCTTATAACCCGGTGCGCTTTATTACGATTCATTTTCATAAAGTTTCGATCTCGCAACTTCGGTAAACAGCCGCCATCTTTTTTCCCGGTAGAACAGGAAGCGCTCCCACATGCCCCTCCCCCTCTTCTACGCAAGCAACCGCCAAGGAAAGCACCCGCCCCCATAGAACAGGAAGCGCTTCTTCTTCTACCCGCCCCCGGAAGAAGAAGAAAAAACGCGCGGATATCACCGTACGTTTCATTTCCTGTTTACATCTGTAAGGACCACAAAATGGCTCCTACAAAGCGACAAGGATCTGGTTCATAAAAAGACGCAATCTCTCCATCCGCACACGGATTACTACCGTATTTCACAGCAACTGATATTCCTGTGAACCGCACTGTGGAACGGGAGCACGTACGGTGAATATTCGCACCACAGGGAATGAGAAGTCATCCTTCACTGTGGTTCTAGCTTGCCATGCTAACTTCCACCCATGGTGATATTCAAAAGGAAGACCTTGCCAAAAGAGACCTTTCCAGCCGGCGTCATCATAAAAGCTAACTCGAAGGGATGGATGGATGAAGAAAAGATGAGCGAGTGGTTAAGGGAAGTTTACGCGAAGAGGCCGGGTGGCTTTTTTCACACAGCTCCGAAGGCGAACACACCTTCACTAAGACGGGCAGACAGCGCCGGACGACATACGCCAACATTTGCCAGTGGATCGTAAATGCCTGGGCAGATATTTCGGTCACAACTGTGGTCCGAGCTTTCCGGAAGGCAGGATTCACAGAACTGCTGCACAACAACAGCGACACTGAATCCGATGACTTCGACGAGACGGAGCCGGCCATTTTTGGATCCCACGCTTGCGCAACTTTTCAATTCGGACACCGAAGACGAAGAATTCGAAGGATTTACGAATGAAGAATAACTTCAGAAGGTGAGCGCTATGTTTATTTTGTGTGTTGTGACATTAACGTTCGAGCAACATTATGTTGCTTTTGCTCTACACCATTTTGAATTTTACTATGTTTGTGATTGCACATTTGCGTACATTTTGGGACAGAGTTGTTAGAACGCTGGTTTTCAATATATTATTAAAGTTTGACTGAACTATCTGACTGTTTTTTTGACATTTACTTTAGCGCAGCGTTTTTTTGACATTCACTTTAGCGCAGCGTAGGCGCGGCTTATAGTCCGGGGCGGCTTATTGGTGGACAAAATTATGAAATATGTAATTCATAGAAGGTGCGGCTAATAATCCGGTGCGCCTTATAGTGCGGAAAATACGGTACGTTTTTGTAAGCCTTGCTTTTTCCAAAAAATACACCATCAGCAGCTTCTCCACACTTTCATTGATACATGTCCTAAAATGTCTTTAAATCCTTTTCAACGCTGGTGTTATCATAGCCTTTATGGACCACTCAGTATGGTACCGGTTGTAGCAGTGCCACATTTGTACTGCTTCACCAATTTGGCTAAACGCGCACCTCGGTCATGCATTATGATGATTTTTTTCTTTAATTCAATAAATATGATCCACTTCCATTCGCTACAGCAAGTAGCGATGATGAGGTATCTGAAGCTGGATCGTAAACCCAAATTGTTGCTTGTAACTTGATGCAAAAAAATTGCATCTCAAAACGTTTGTAAGGTAAAGTCGAGGTAAAATGTTTTTGAGAAAATAAACAAAAATAATAATTTAAAAAAATATCAATCACATCACAATAAGACAGTGGTTCTCAAATTTTTTTCACCAAGTACCATCTCAGAAAACCACCATAATGACCAACCTTTTAACAGTAGATTTACCTGCTACTTTGACTAGCGACACACGGACCAAATTGTCATGTCTGTATTATCATGTTTTGTTTTAAGTCATGTTTTGTTTAGTTTCTGTCTTTTCACTCCCTTGTCTGGTCACCATAGCAACCATTAGTTTTCACCTGTCACGTCACGCACCTGTTTCACGTCTTGAGTCACGCACCTGTTTTCGTTAATCATGTCCATAGTATTTAAGTTAATTCATTTTCTGTTGTTCGGCCTGAAGACCTCGCACCACATTTATGCTCTGTCCATTCCTCTATGATCCTGCTTCATGTCCCTTGTCACAGTAAGTTTTGGTTCCATGTTTATAGTCCTTTTGTTTTTTCATAGTTTATTCTCCGCCACTGTGCGCGCTTTCATTTATTCCTTTTTTTGATAAATATAAATAAATCATGTACCTCCATTCCCGTCTCGCCCGTGCCTACTTTCCGTTGCATCCTGGAAAAGCAAACTCCCAAGATCAAGTAGTGACAGTAGGTCTTCAGCAGACCCGCTTTTCCGCTCCTAAGTTGGCCGAGTTGGACATTATCGACGAGGCTTCTTGGGCGGTCCTGTGCGCGATGGAGGAGGAAACGCGGCGCTACTCCTCCATGTAGTATAGAGACTTCATTTGGTCCCAGGACGACACAGCGTCACCTCAGCCGCGGAAGCGCCGCTCCCGACGAAGGACGTCGGGTAGAACTTCCGCGAGCCTGCAGGACACGCCGCTCCCACATGCCCCTCCCCCTCTGGGCGGAAGCAAGCAGCAGCCAGCCCGGCTTCGCCCGGATGACGTCAAAGACCAGGATTTTTTTTTTTCTGAATTATTTTTCTTTTGATTCCCCGCTCCCCAGGACTCAAGCCACACCCAAGACACAAAACAATTTTTTTTCACCCACTCAATCCCAGGCACAAGAAAGACAATTTGGACAATTTAATGGGGAAGTTTCTGCCCTCCTCCGCCCCCCCCTACAGAGAGTTCCAGACCGCAGGGAGCGCGTCTGGTATCCGCCCCTTGAGGGGGGCGCTAGGGCTGGGAATTGTTCAGGTGGGGTGGCTCAGCATCACCATGTCAAGCCACAGCCTCCCTCACGGCCGCCACCACCAGTCTTCCGACCTGTCAAGCCACAGCCTCCAGCACGACCGCCCTCACCAGTCTTCCGACCTGCCAAGCCGCAACCCCCAGCTAGGCCACCTCCACCTGCACCAAGGCTAGCACCTGTCGCCGCACCAGCTCCACCACGCCAAGTTCCTCGCCAAGCTCCGGTACCAGCTCCACGACGCCAAGCTCCGGTACCAGCTCCACGACGCCAAGCTCCGGTACCAGCTCCACGACGCCAAGCTCCGGTACCAGCTCCACGACGCCAAGCTCCGGTACCAGCTCAACGACGCCAAGCTCCGGTACCAGCTCAACGACGCCAAACTCCGGTACCAGCTCCACGACGCCAAGCTCCGGTACCAGCTCCACGACGCCAAGCTCCGGTACCAGTTCCACGACGCCAAGCTCCGGTACCAGCTCAACGACGCCAAGCTCCGGTACCAGCTCAACGACGCCAAGCTCCGGTACCAGCTCCACGACGCCAAGCTCCGGTACCAGCTCCACGACGCCAAGCTCCGGTACCAGCTCCACGACGCCAAGCTCCGGTACCAGCTCCACGACGCCAAGCTCCGGTACCAACTCCACGACGCCAAGCTCCGGTACCAACTCCACGACGCCAAGCTCCGGTACCAGCTCCACGACGCCAAGCTCCGGTACCAGCTCAACGACGCCAAGCTCCGGTACCAGCTCAACGACGCCAAGCTCCGGTACCAGCTCCACGACGCCAAACTCCGGTACCAGCTCAACAAGTCCAAGACCAAGACCCTCCACGCCAAGACCAATACCCGCCATGCCAAGACCAAGACCAAGACCCGCTAAGCCAAGACCAAGACCAAGACACGCCATGCCAAGACCAAGACACGCCATGCCAAGACCAAGACACGCCATGCCAAGACCAAGACACGCCATGCCAAGACCAAGACACGCCATGCCAAGACCAAGACACGCCATGCCAAGACCAAGACACGCCAAGCCAAGACCAAGACCAAGACCCGCCAAACCAAGACCAAGACCAAGACCAAGACCCGCTAAGCCAAGACCAAGACCAAGACCAAGACCCGCTAAGCCAAGACCAAGACACGCCATGCCAAGACCAAGACACGCCATGCCAAGACCAAGACACGCCATGCCAAGACCAAGACACGCCATGCCAAGACCAAGACACGCCATGCCAAGACCAAGACACGCCATGCCAAGACCAAGACACGCCATGCCAAGACCAAGACACGCCATGCCAAGACCAAGACTCGCCATGCCAAGACCAAGACTCGCCATGCCAAGACCAAGACTCGCCATGCCAAGACCAAGACTCGCCAAGCCAAGACCAAGACTCGCCATGCCAAGACCAAGACTCGCCATGCCAAGACCAAGACTCGCCATGCCAAGACCAAGACCCGCCATGCCAAGACCAAGACCCACACCAAGACCAAGACCCGCCATGCCAAGACCCACACCAAGACCAAGACCCACACCGAGCTTCGCCGCTGGACGTGTCACGCCGAGCTTCGCCGCTGGACGCGTCACGCCGAGCTTCGCCGCCTGCCAAGTTGACGACGCGCCTGCCTCCTCGTCGGCTACGGATATGGCCGCTACCTGGTCGCCCACCACGCCAAGTGCGCCCACCTCCCAGTCGGCCACGAATGTGGCCAATCCCTGGGCGCCCGCCTCGCCTGCTGCAGCGGCGTTCCACTCGCCGCCGCCACTTGACTTTGCCTCGGTGGATTCGGGGCCACTTGGGCTGGCGACCCACCGCCATGTCCCCCTCCCGCCCTCCCATGACTTTTGTTAAGTTTTTTCTTGGACATCTGGTATCTGTCCTTAAGGGAGGGGCTCTGTCATGTCTGTATTATCATGTTTTGTTTTAAGTCATGTTTTGTTTAGTTTCTGTCTTTTCACTCCCTTGTCTGGTCACCATAGCAACCATTAGTTTTCACCTGTCACGTCACGCACCTGTTTCACGTCTTGAGTCACGCACCTGTTTTCGTTAATCATGTCCATAGTATTTAAATTAATTCATTTTCTGTTGTTCGGCCTGAAGACCTCGCACCACATTTATGCTCTGTCCATTCCTCTATGATCCTGCTTCATGTCCCTTGTCACAGTAAGTTTTGGTTCCATGTTTATAGTCCTTTTGTTTTTTCATAGTTTATTCTCCGCCACTGTGCGCGCTTTCATTTATTCCTTTTTTTGATAAATATAAATAAATCATGTACCTCCATTCCCATCTCGCCCGTGCCTACTTTCCGTTGCATCCTGGAAAAGCAAACTCCCAAGATCAAGTCATGACACAAATGGCCGAGGGTGAAATGAACGAAGTTGGTAAGTAAAGTGTGACCACTTTTTCAGTCATAAATATATATTTTTTTTTTTTTACTTTTCACCAATACTAATATACTGTGAGTGTTTATTACACTGTTTTTAACCCTAAGTGGACCCCGACTTAAACAAGTTGAAAAACGTATTCGGGTGTTACCATTTAGTGGTCAATTGTACGGAATATGTACTTCACTGTGCAACCTACTAATAAAAGTCTCAATCAATCAATCAAACCGCCTCAAGATGGTCTGTCGGCGAACGGCGCTGTCACTTTTGTTTTGTCCATTGCATTGTTAGTAGTTTAAAGTTAATTTGTGTATTTATATCATTGTGTTGTGTCATTTTTATTTGTTGGTGTGGCTTTCACAATAGTGCTGTTGCTGAAAGTTGTTGTGTTGTAGCTAATGATTTTGTCTTCTGGCGTTTTGATGACGCCACAGACGGGCAGACAGACTTAACATTTAATATATTTTTCATTAAAAGTGCTAAACTTCATATAAAGTCTGCCGTTCTTACATGTAATGTTTTTCTTTCTAGTATCGATAAAATCATTATATTGTCTCTTAAATCGATTTTATATCTATACCTATCTCCCGGAAGGTCAACTTGCAGAGCACAGCTCGATATACTTGCAATTTAGGAATATAAATCAATCTATCTTATCTAATCAATCGTTACACTCAGCTGCCTTAACCTAAGGGGGTGCATGTTATTGTCCCCCCACTCCCGCCCCTGAAAAACAAAAAATCATGATTTTAATTATTTTGTTCATGAATACAACTCCTTTGCTATGAGCGCATGCATGTCTGTGTTACAGAGGCCAGTCAACTTCAAATATGGTGATGGCAATCTCCCTGTTTTTAGCTCTGTCATCAGCATGCTGGCCTTTAAAGGGCAACTGCACTTCTTTTTTTTTTAGAATTTTGCCTATCGTTTACAATTATTATGAGAGACAAGAACACACATGTCTTTTTTTGGTGGAGGGGGATTTTAAAGATGATAAAAAAAACGCTTGGAATATGCGGCTAATGGGAATCACTGTTCTAGCCTTCAAAGCCCTCTAAAACAACTTCAAACCCTCCATCAACATTTTGTATACACACTGCAAATCTATATATAATGTAGTAACAGACACATTCATAACAATATGTAATATGTACAATATTTACTGTATTTTGGTCATTTCAATTATTGCCAAAACTAATTATTTGGCGTTAGGGTTGTAAGGTATACCGGTATTAGTATAGTACCGCGATACTAATGAATCATATTTGGTAATATACTGCCTCTGAAAAGTACCGGTCCGCCACTCCCCACGCGCCCCCGTCGTCGTCACATTGTGTCATTGCTGGTTTACGAGCAGATGAGCATGTTCGGCAGCGCACAATCACAGAGTACTTACATACGGACACAGTGTGTAGCCAGAAAAGGGAGAACGGATGCATTTTGGCTTAAAAACTAACGATAAAGGTGAAGTTATAACATTGAAACGCCCACCGGAAGAGGTGCTTTAAGACATGGCTAGCTAGCTAGCGGGTAAAGTCCAGCCCCAGTCGGGAGTGTTTTAGCTACTTCTAAATGACTAATCCTCGCCTTCATGGAGACAAATAAAGTAAGTTTCTTACAAGTATCATCCCTGCAGGACAAGGAATAGCTAAACATGCTTCACTACACACCGTAGCTCAAAATGTAAAGAAACGCCATTGGTGGATCTACACCTAACATCCACTGTAATGATACCAAGTACAGTAGCGTATCTAGTCGATACTACAATAATTATGTCGATATTTTTTGTCATCACAACATTTTCTTTAGTTTTTTTACAATGTATATTATGTTTATAAACTCTGGAAATATGTCCCCGGACACATAAGAACTTTGAGTATGACCAATGTATGATCCTGTAACGACTTGGTATCGGATTGATACCCAAATCTGTGGTATCATCCAAAACTAATGTAAAGTATCAAACAACAGAAGAATAAGTGATTATTACATTTGAACAGAAGTGTAGATAGAACATGTTAAAAGAGAAAGTAAGCAGATATTAACAGTAAATGAACAACTAGATTAATAATTCATTTTTTACCACTTGTCCTTAATAATTTTGACAAAATAATAGAATGGAAAATGACACAATATGTTACTGCATATGTCATCAGCTAAATTAGGAGCCTTTTTTGTTTATTTACTAATAAAAGACTAGTTGTCTTGTATGTTCACTATTTTATTTAAGGACGAACTTGCAATAAGAAACATATGTTTAATGTACCCTAAGATTTTTTGTTAAAATAAAGCCAATAATGCAATTTTTAGTTTTGTTTAGAAAAGTACCGAAAAGTATCGAAATAATTTTGGTACCGGTGCCAAAATATTGGTATCGAGACAACACAATTTGGCGCATTTATTTCCGTTTCCATAGCACGCACGTCCGACTTCTGGCAACAACCCCTTCTGAATACAAACATGCGAGTGTGTTCTAATCATGGCAGACTTGGTAATAAACAACGAAGACAACTATTTTTGGACAAATGAGATTCACCACCTTATCTTTTTGAATCTGAATTTATGGAGGATGAACTACTGCTTGTAGAAGCCAGCACGAAGGAAGACTGAAATGTTGGAGCAGACGGAAGCCAAGAGAGTGAGGTGAAAGTGAATCGAAGATGCAAAATGTGGAACTTGAAGCCATGCTAGCTTGACATAAATGGAGTGCTTACCCATAATTAACCGCAAAAAAACGTCCCCGGCCAGCTGAACCAAACAGACTACTGTCCATCAACTGTCTGGCTAGCTGCGTACAAACAAAACATGAAATGTGGGCTAATACTTTACAGATACTGTAATATGATTGTTCATGTTTTTCAATCAGTACAGATTGGTGTCTTATCGCACTGTGTTGTGCATTACAAACTCAAACGCGTTTCGTGCTGACGTAGAAGCTAGCTTATCTCTTGCTGTAGTTAGCTTCTATGGCTAATACCGTAGCTCACCAATCAATCAATCAATCATTGTTTATTTATATAGCCCTAAATCACAAGTGTCTAAAAGGGCTGCACAAGCCACAACGACATCCTCGGTTCAGATCCCACATCAGGGCAAGGAAAAACTCAACCCAGTGGGATGAAAATGAGAAACCTTGGAGAGGACTTGCAGATGTGGGTGACCCCTCCCGCCCCCTCTAGGGCGACCTAGAAAAATAGTTCCTCAGTGTTTGCTCTTACAATAACAATGTCGCTACAGTTTGGTTATTATACAGGTTATGGAACGTAAATGAAGAATTGTTGAATGTATATGTTAGAAAACGAAAGAAAAAAAAGTGTCTTCTTGTCTCTCATAATGTCACGGTGCATGCGCAATCCCACATGTCATCTGCTGCAAGCGCAGCCGGCACCTCCGCTAGAAGCGCGCCTGGACACGCCCCTGCTCGCTCTTCCCGTATTGCGGCCACGCGCCTGCACGGCTGCAATCAATCGGCCATCAGCACACCTGGGTCTGATGAAGTCAGACGGCATAAAGACCAGCGTACCCGAAGATCCAGTGCCGGAACGTACTGTAGTTCACTCCTTGTAGTAAGCATCCCGTCTCTCGCTTCCCTCCACGTACTTGCTCTCTCTGTGCTTTCCCTGAGCCTGTGTCTTTTGATTGATTGATAGATTGAGAAGTTTATTGACATCTTAAAGAATTTAATCCATGTAATGCTTTAAAAAGGCAAATGGATGGCACAAAAAGCCAAAAGGCTTGTTTCCATTGTGGTCCAATGTCTTATGTCCTCTGTGTTCCCTGCAGTGTTCCCTCTGTTTTCCTGTGATCGAGCTGTGTGCCTCGACTTCCACTGGATTCTGGACTGCTTCCCTCAATCCTCGACCCCCGCTTGGACACGGACCTCGTCGCCTCTCTCCAGCCCCCGACCACCCGCGGACTGCCTTCTTGCCTCGCCCCTCTGGTCTGACGAAGGATTCATCCAACACGCACATACAACAACCCCTGGTAACATTTACATGGTTAATTCTACACATCGTCTTGCACCATTCACCTAGAGTAGCATACACACCCCAACTCCTCATCATCATCAGTTTCAATAAACCTATTGAACTGATCCCTGCCGTTGTGTCGTCTCCTTCCCCCGCCGTACGTAACACATAAGGATTGTGAACGATAGGTAAAATTCCTAAAAAAAAAGTGCAAGGTTTGCGCCCGTTAAAAGCAATCGAAAAAAACAACACAACCGCTGTACCAATGGTTCTTAACCTGGGTTCGATCGAACCCTAGGGGTTCGGTGAGTCGGCCTCAGGGGTTCGGCGGAGGTCAAAACACACCCGACTCATCGTGTAAATACAAACTTCTCCCTATCGGCGTATTACGGATACGGCAACAGCTGACAGGTTTGCAGGTGTGTAATTTGTTGTGTGTTTATGCACTGTGTTGGTTTTGTTGTTTGAACAAGGTGATGTTCATGCACGGTTCATTTTATGCACCAGTAAAAAAACATGGTAACACTTTAGTATGGGGAACATATTCACCATTAATTAGTTGCTTATTAACATGCAAACTAGTAACATATTGGCTCTTAACTAGTCATTATTAAGTACTTATTAATGCCTTATTCGGCATGGCCTTATTATAACCCTAACTCTCAAACCCAACCCTAACCCTCTAACCCTGACCCTAACCCTAACCAAATAACTCTAAATTAAGTCTTTATTACTTACAATATGTTCCCCAGTGTCCAAATAACTCCAAATGAAGTCTTTGTTGCTTAGAATATGTTCCCCATACTAAAGTCTTACCAAAAACATATAACTTTGTCTTGAATTTGAAAAAAAAAAAAACATTTTATTTTTCACTAAAGAAGGGTTCGGTGAATGCGCATATGAAACTGGTGGGGTTCGGTACCTCCAACAAGGTTAAGAACCACTCCGCTATAAAGCAGAGCTGTCTGAGATTGACAGTCATGAAAACCAATCATTGCAATTCGCCGTCAAAATCGAAGGCCCCTGATTGGGTGAGGTTACACCCTTAATCTTTACAATAGGTGGTGACTAGTTGACTATCAAAATGGTTGTTAGTTGCAGCCCTAGTGAGGAAGGAACATAGCCCGCACGGTCATAAAGTTTGAGCTTTGCGCGTACAGAGCGAGTGGACATCGGATTTGCGAACTCCGCTCCGCATACCCTTCACTCAGGTCAAGGGATGATGTTTGATAAGAAATTATCGAGTTTGAGCCTATTATCAAATCCTCTTATCGAACCGATTCCTTATCGATTCTCTTATCGAGTCCAGATAGGTTGTATATGGAAAAAAACACACAATATTTGGTTTAACAAATCACTTCACATTCTCTACGCTACTATAGTATTACCATATCTGAGTTATTGTGCAGAAATGTGGGGAAATAACTACAAATGTGCGCTACATTCGTTAACTGTGCTACAAAAAAAAATAATTAGACTGAAACATAATGTTGGATATAGAGAACATACAAACCCTTTATTTATTGAGTCAAAAAATATTAAAGTTCGATGATTTGGTAAAATTGCAAACAGCTAAAATGATGTGGAATTAAATGATGGAATGGATTAAGTAAAGAAGTTAAACATTGTACTGATATGATCCAGTTTAAGAGGTTGTTCAAATGAATAGTGCTTACAAAGTACAAAGAAGAAGAATTATGAGAAATACTTTCAACCTTATTGAAAATAAGATATTCTTCATCTCAGTATATTAATAATGACTGAATTAATTAATTACATATTACAAAACTGTTGTATATACTAATTCACAGATATTTTATTATAAAAAGGTCAGTAAATGATGTATATATTTGTAAACGCTATGAAGTGGGAAAGGGGTAGGATTAAATAAGCTTTACTTCTTCCTACTCCTGTAAAGTGAAATTATATGAAACTGTGATGTATTATGATGTGGTCGGATCATGTTTTGTTTAGTTATGTTCTGTTAGTTTTGGACTTCCTTAGTTGTTTTGTGCACTTCGGGGGTTTGTTTTAGTCACCATGGTTACTTATGATTTCACCTGCCTTGTACGCGCACCTGTTGCTCATCAGAGACTCTATTTAAGCCTGTCTTTTCCGGTCACTCGTCGTGGCTTCATTGTTTGCATTTGCAACAGTTACGTTGGCATTCTGGTTTTCGAGCTCATGATTCCTGTGCTAAAGTTACCTTCGCTTCTAGTATTCCTGTGCTAAGTAAGTTTTTGCCTTAGCTTCTCGTGCGAACGGCATGCTTTCCTTTTGTTTCGTTCCTGTCTGTTGTAATGTGTATGATTTATGAAAATAAATAAATCATCTCCTACCTGCCCGCTTTCGTCCGGAGCCGTCAGTTTTGCGTCCCGGGAACGAACCGCAGCGCGCTGCACCCCACCGTGACAAATGACTGAGCTACGTGACGTCATTTCTTGTGATGTCTCACGGGGCATTTATTGTCGGGACGAGATTCGTTCCCAGGGATTCGAATAAAGAACCAACTCTTTTTCTTTACTATAGTGGTCTCGATAACGGGTACCGGTTCTCAAAAAGGGATTCGAGTCCGAGGACTCGGTTCTTTTCTTATCGAACAACCGGGAAAACCGGGTTCGAGCATCATCCCTACTCAGGTCCCAAACAAATGAAACCCTGACCATGATTGCATACTTGCCAAACTTGAGACCTCCGATTTCGGGAGGTGTGGGGGGGGAGGGCGTGGTTAAGAGGGGAGGAGTATATTTACAGCTAGAATTCACCAAGTCAAGTATTTCATATATATATATGAAATACTTGACTTTCAATGAATTGTAGCTATAAATATATATTTATTTTATTATATATATATATATATATATATATATATATATATATATATATATATATATATATATATATATATACATATAAAAGAAATACTTGAATTTCAGTGTTCATTTATTTACACACATACGCACACACAACACTCATCTACTCATTGTTGAGTTAAGGGTTGAATTGTCCATCCTTGTTCTATTCTCTGTCACTATTTTTCTAACCATGACGAAGCATAATGCATCATCAGAGAGGGCCCTCCATCATTCTACAATTATAACGTGATTGGGCAGGCACGCTGTTTATATTGTGGGAAAGCGGACTCAGGTCCCCATGGAGGTGGAGGGGGCGTGAATTCCGGGAGATTTTCGAGAGAAAATTTGTCCCGGGAGGTTTTCGGGAGAGGCGCTGAATTTCGGGAGTCTCCCGGAAAATCCGGGAGAGTTAGCAAGTATGCATGATTGATTGATTGATTGAAACTTGTATTAGTAGATTGCACAGTACAGTACATATTCCGTACAATTGACCACTAAATGGTAACACCCAAATAAGTTTTTCAACTTTCAACGTTAATCAATTCATGGTAAAATGATTTGCCCAACTCTGTTCAAAAGCGACCCACACGCCAAAAATGGCCCCCAGGCCACACTTTGGAGGCCCCTGCAGTCATTAGGGCTTTACCGACTACTCCAATCCTGTTTTATTTTAGTGCCGGCACCAGCTAAAGTCCAGACAAAGTCCACCTAAAGAGCTCCAGTCTTAGGAGGTCCTGCTCCATGCTCCACCCCTGGTGTTGCTACTCTCCACCCTCTTTGTCCCCGGAACCGCTCCTCTCTCCTGGGTGTCTACCAGCGCCGTCAGCTCGCATCTGGATCCCTGTAGGACAAGCTTGCAGTCCCCAGTCCCGACCCACAGGAACCACGGCCTCCTCGCTCGTGGACAGAGAGCAAAAAACAAAACCAAGAATCCGACTTTGACGCCTTCTCCCTGTTTGTGGTTCTCACCGTCTTCGGAACCCCGAAGTCCACTCCTGCGATTCTTGCCAGCGGTGCAAAAAAGTTTTTTCTCTCTCGTAAAAGTTGTGTTTGGTGTCGTCCTCGGGGAACTCGGTATTGTCTTAAACACCCGTGCTGTTTGAGGGATTGTGTTTTATTTCTTGTACTTATGTGAATGAAGCGTGTGTTGAGCTGAAGGAAGCAACAAGTCTCCATGAGGAAACTCGGCGTGGCTCACACTTAGTTTACACACCTGGACACTTTTTCTACCGCTATTGTTTTTTTCTTCTTCTGTGTTTCACTGTCTGAAGTTGACACAAAATGAAGACGCTGTTGTCGCTGTGTGTGCTCAGCACGCTGGTCGTGTTGTGTTTGTCTGCCACGGCGGAGCAAAAGTTGACAAACTGCAACGAAGTTCGGGCTGCTTACAGCTCCAAAGGCTTCAACGTCAACGATGTTCCCAACAAAGGAGTAAACGGTGAGTACCTATTGCCGTTTTATTCACTTTTATTCCACTTGGCATTGTTTCTCAACACTAGGGCCTATAGAGAGACAGGCTAATGGTCCAATGATGAGATTTGCATAGTGGTGTTCAAAGTGCGGCACGGGGGCCATTTTGGACAGCAGCTAGTTTTTTAAAAGTATTTTATTGTCCCTTTGCCTTTGGCGTATTCTTCAAATAAAACGAATTACTCGATCATTATACATTTTTGCTTATTACACTGAGATTACATTTATTTAGAAAGCTTAGTATATATAATGGGGTGTCCTAACTTTTTCCACCAAGGGTCGCACACTGAACAATCAAAGCATGCGGTGGCAATTTTGACATTTTTCACTATCAAAACTAATACGCTATATATAGTCGCGATCACAAGTTTACATACACTTGTAAAGAACATAATGTCATGGCTGTCTTGAGTCTCCATACTTTCTACAACTCTTATTTTTTTGTGATAGAGTGATTGGAGCACATACCTGTTGGTCACAAAAAACATTCATGAAGTTTGGTTCTGTCATGAATTTATTATGGTCTACTGAAAATGTGACCTAATCTGCTGGGTCAAAAGTATACATACAGCAATGTTATCAATTGGTTACATGTCCCTTGGCAAGTTTCACTGCAATAAGGCGCTTTTGGTAGCCACCCACAAGCTGGTAAGCTTCTGGCAAGCTTCTGGTTGAATGTTTGACCACTCCTCTTGACAATATTGAAATTTGTTGGTTTTCTGACATGGACTTGTTTCTTCAGCATTGTCCACACATTTAAGTCAGGACTTTGGGAAGGCCATTCTAAAACCTGATTTAGCCAATCCTTTACCACTTTTGACGTGTGTTTGGGGTCATTGTCCTGTTGGAACACCCAACTGCGCCCAAACCCAACCTCCGGGCTGATGATTTTGGGTTGTCCTGAAGAATTTGGAGGTAATCCTCCTTTTTCATTGTCCCATTTACTCTCTGTAAAGCACCAGTCCCATTGGCAGCAAAACAGGCCCAGAGACAAATACTACCACCACCATGTTTGACGGTAGGAATGGTGTTCCTAGGATTAAAAGCCTCACATTTTCTCCTCCAAACATATTGCTGGATATTGTGGCGAAACAGCTCAATTTTTGTTTCATCTGATCACAGAGCTTTCCTCCAGAAGGTCTTATGTGGGGCGGTATAGCTCGGTTGGTAGAGCGGCCGTGCCAGCAACTTGAGGGTTGCAGGTTCGATCCCCGCTTCCGCCATCCTAGTCACTGCCGTTGTGTCCTTGGGCAAGACACTTTACCCACCTGCTCCCAGTGCCACCCACACTGGTTTAAATGTAACTTAGATATTGGGTTTCACTATGTAAAGGGCTTTGAGTCACTAGAGAAAAGCGCTATATAAATATAATTCACTTCACTTCACTTTATGTTTGTCCATGTGTCCATGTCAGATGAAACAAAAATTTAGCTGTTTGGCTACAATACCCAGCAATATGTTTGGAGGAGAATAGGTGACACCCTTAATCCCAGGAACACCAATCCTACGTCAAACATGGTGGTGGTAGTATTATGCTCTGGGCCTGTTTTGCTGCCAATGGGACAATTAAGAAGGAGGATTACCTCCAAATTCTTCAGGACAACCTAAAATCATCAGCCCGGAGGTTGGGTCTTGGGCGCAGTTGGGTGTTCCAACAGGACAATGACCCCAAACACACGTCAAAAGTGTTAAAGGAATGGCTAAATCAGGCTAGAATTAAGGTTTTAGAATGGCCTTCCCAAAGTCCAGACTTAAACATGTGGACAATGCTGAAGAAACAAGTCCATGTCAGAAAACCAACAAATTTAGCTGAACTGCACCAATTTTGTCAAGAGGAGTGGTCAAAAAATCAACCAGAAGCTTGTGAATGGCTACCAAAAGCGCCTTACTGCAGTAAAACTTGCCAAAGGACATGTAACCAAATATTAACATTGCTGTATGTATACTTTTGACCCAGCCGATTTGGTCACATTTTCAGTAGACCCAAAATAAATTCATAAAAGAACCAAAACTCATGAATGTTTTTTGTGACCAACAAGTATGTGCTCCAATCACTCTATCACAAAAAAATAAGACTTGTAGAAATTATTGGAAACTAAAGACAGCCATGGCATTATGTTCTTTACAAGTGTATGTAAACTTTTGATCGCGACTGTATATACACACATAAAGTGTTAAAAACAGTCACACCTTTTTATTTTGTTTTATTTGTTTTGGTCATAGTACACTTTTTTATGGCAAACACACAAAATATGCATTATTTTTCCCCAATAAATATTTGATGTGAAAGAATTTGAGCCTTCAAAAGGTCAGTAATTTATAACAATATAGATTTTTGTTTCATTATTTTGATGAATGTCAGATTTAAAGAAACAGCTTTATGTTATTTGAATCAACATTGCAACTTTTTCTCGTTACATTTAATCTGTATAGACTTAGACTTAGACAAACTTTAATGATCCACAAGGGAAATTGTTCAACACAGTATGCTCTTTTATTCCACTTTTTTTTGTAATAGTATTTCTCTAATGTGCCGTAGGCCGGAAAAAAATTAGCTGCGGGACGCACTTTGGACACCTCTGGCATACATTGACCTTTATGAGTTTGAGTTTATTTCGAACATGCAAGCATACAACATGATGCATCACAATTTGTATTGAAATAGTTTTAGTCTCTTTATTGCATCAACATCTTTCCAAAAGAAATGTGTTTAAAACCCCTGACTTAGCAGATAGCAAAGTTAGCGTAACTAACTAGATGGCGGAGAGAGGTTAATTATTTGTTTATGGGCAGTGTGTCTAAACTTTTGCCACCCAGAGCTGCATACTGACTGACAAACCAAAGAACGTGGGTGCTGCTTTGATATTTTTATATTTTGTTAACCAACCCATTAAGATATGCTAAGAAGTTACTTATATTCATAAATAAAAGAAAACAATACCTACCGTATTTTCCGCACTATAAGGCGCACCGGATTATTAGCCGCACCTTCTATGAATGACATATTTCATAATTTTGTCCACCAATAAGCCGCCCCGGACTATAAGCCGCGCCTACGCTGCGCTAAAGTGAATGTCAAAAAAACGCTGCGCTAAAGTGAATGTCAAAAAAACAGTCAGATAGTTCAGTCAAACTTTAATAATATATTGAAAACCAGCGTTCTAACAACTCTGTCCCAAAATGTACGCAAATGTGCAATCACAAACATAGTAAAATTCAAAATGGTGTAGAGCAATAGTAACATAATGTTGCTCGAACGTTAATGTCACAACACACAAAATAAACATAGCGCTCACCTTCTGAAGTTATTCTTCATTCGTAAATCCTTCGAATTCTTCGTCTTCGGTGTCCGAATTGAAAAGTTGCGCAAGCGTGGTATCCAAAATGGCCGGTTCCGTCTCGTCGAAGTCATCGGGAGTCAGTGTCGCTGTTGTTCTGTGAATCCTGCCTTCCGGAAAGCTCGGACCACAGTTGTGACCGAAATATCTGCCCAGGCATTTACGATCCACTGGCAAATTTTGGCGTATGTCGTCCGGCGCTGTCTGCCCGTCTTAGTGAAGGTGTGTTCGCCTTCGGAGCTGTGTGAAAAAAGCCACCCGGCCTCTTCGCGTAAACTTCCCTTAACCACTCGCTCATCTTTTCTTCATCCATCCATCCCTTCGAGTTAGCTTTTATGATGACGCCGGCTGGAAAGGTCTCTTTTGGCAAGGTCTTCCTTTTGAATATCACCATGGGTGGAAGTTAGCATGGCAAGCTAGAACCACAGTGAAGGATGACTTCTCATTCCCTGTGGTGCGAATATTCACCGTACGTGCTCCCGTTCCACAGTGCGGTTCACAGGAATATCAGTTGCTGTGAAATACGGTAGTAATCCGTGTGCGGATGGAGAGATTGCGTCTTTTTATGAACCGGATCGCTTAGTAGGAGCCATTTTGTGGTCTTTACAGATGTAAACAGGAAATGAAACGTACGGTGATATCCGCGCGTTTTTTCTTCTTCTTCCGGGGGCGGGTAGAAGAAGAAGCGCTTCCTGTTCTATGGGGGCGGGTGCTTTCCTTGGCGGTTGCTTGCGTAGAAGAAGAAGCGCTTCCTGTTCTACCGGGAAAAAAGATGGCGGCTGTTTACCGAAGTTGCGAGATCGAAACTTTATGAAAATGAATCGTAATAAAGCGCACCGGGTTATAAGGCGCACTGTCAGCTTTTGAGAACATTTGTGGTTTTTAGGTGCGCCTTATAGTGCGGAAAATACGGTACATGTCAGCTTTGTGTTGACAACACATATTGTATTTATATGAACTTTTTTCCTTTCATAACCCATCTTGCTCTTTTTTCCACTAGCACTGTTGATTTTTTAAATTTCTTCTCATACATTGTTCTTTCTCTCATCATATTGTGACTTTATCCCTAGCATGATCGTTTCCCAATCTAATTTTCCACAAAAACACAGCAACTGTGTTTTAGTTTTGTTGGTTTCTTTTGTTCTTTGTATTCTTCTTCTTATAGTTAATTTTTTTTTCTCTAAGATGTTAACTCAATCTTTCTAAATGAAAATTGTCCAGGGTGTACCCCGTCTTCCGCCCGAATGCAGCTGAGATAGGCTCCAGCACCCCCCCCCCCCCCCCCGCGACCCCAAAAGGGACAAGCGGTAGGAAATGGATGGATGGATGGATGGATATTACAACTTTATTTTTGTAAAATAATGGCTGCTTTTTCCTCCATTTGTTGTTGTTTTTTCATAGTTGTTAAATTGTGTTTTTAGAATGTGTCTCAGGCCACACTTTGGACACACCTGCTAGAAGTCTTAAAAATAAGCATTAAATCATTCCTTTCTTGAATTTACAGCATTTACCAAAGTGGTATTATCCAACATACTTTAGTCAATCTTAAGGTAAATAAAGGGACTTTGATACATGTATGGCAACACTTCAGTGCTTCAGACAGTAAATATAGTATTAATTTAGGAAATACTTGAAGGCAATTCATAACAATGGAGAGGTATAATCAACACACAGAGTCTGCTCCCCGCTGAAAGAAGCCAGCCTGTGTTTATTTCCAAGCTTCCTCAGTGAAACTCCCATTGTGGTGACGCTAGCAAGGATTTAGTTAGTATTCTGGATCAGTAAAACAGGTTTTAAGCACATTTATTATATGCCAATGATATCCAAGACAAGGTCAACGCACAACTGACGACAATTTAGCAGTAAAATGGAAAAAATACAAGCAAAAACCTCTGACATATGTGTAGAAAAGTTGTGTTAAGCTAATCAACCTTCAACATTATAACAGGCTTACCATCTGCATGCTTATAATATCTGGGCTGCTTATCTGTGGACCTGCAGATTAATGGGCCACCAGACAAACAAATTAAAGCCAGCAACAGCACATCCCCTTGGTACAGGTAATTGTGAGTTAAACCCAAGTAATGGAAACAAATGGAGGGGACTTTTACAGTGAGGGTTGGGGGTTGGGGTTTGAAATTCCACTGTGCCCTGCATACTTCAAATCCCTCCATTCTCTCATTTCCTTTTTATGGTGGTTAAATGAATATGCACACTAACCCAAAGCCCTGATTTATGTCCAGTTTGATTTCCAGTTAGGCATTGCTCTTGCGGCTTAGCAATTCCCTTTTAAAGATGTTGTTCTAACAAGCATGCCACTGTTGTTTTAATGTCACATGTTTACTCATCTAAATGTTATTTACCAATGGTTTTAAATAAATCTGTTTACCCTTTCTTCACTTTTGACAAAAGGAAGTCAAAAACATATTTGCTCAAACTCTTAACAGGATTACTAGTAACAAAGGTGGCCAATTTGCATGCGTTCACACTGTAGTCCCTTTTTATTTGGAGTATATTTTGGAATAGTAAGGCATTTGCATTTTTTTGTCTATTACCATGATTGGAGTGGGGTGTAACTGTCAAACAAGTAGAGTACTTACCTTTTCCTGCATTTCATACAAGTCTATAGGCTTTGTTTTCTCTCTTTGTATGTCTTTGTGATGCAAAATGTCATTAAGAGTACCCCAACATGTCCACACTAGTCACATTTAATTGTGTTGCATCCTGGGGATTTGAAAGAAGAATCTGAATAAAGCCAGTATTATTGTGTGCTACACACTTGCCTTTTCCTTACAATAGATTCCTGGTGTATGTCTGGGCCTTTTAGGCAGAGCCAGTCTCAATGAGCTCTCCTTTGTCATTGGTAGAGAGTGAGTTAATTCACATTGAAAAGTTCATGGTCTCAAAGTCCACTGTCGTTAAAAGTGAGTTTGGAGTCCTTGCAACCACTTGAGCAATGGTTCATAGATACAGTAAGTTATGTTTCTTCCAACAATGCTTGTATCCTAACAGCAACCACCTGGATTCAAGGACGCAGACATATTCACAGACTGGTAAAATGTAAATGTATACATTTTGCTAAATTTGACCAAAGGTCATAATGTTTATTCCACAATAACTTCACTTCCTTTTTATTTGGAGAGACAATGTCTTTGCCAGGTGCTGGTTAAGTACTTCTGGAGATATTTACTGTCACTCCTATTCTGATAGTAAATCAGACTGGAGTAATATGACTCTTTAGGATACACAGAATTAAAAAACCTGCCTTTTTACAACCATGAGCGTCTTGTGTTATTGTTGGCACAGCACAGCAGTGGGGATGTTTGTTACCGTTAATGTTACTCTGGGGGCTTTGTCGAAGTCTGACAAGAGGTACAATAAAGATGTTGTCATGCAGTAAAACTGAAATGGAAACCCTGATTGCTTCAGTGTAGACCAAATTAAGTGATGGACAGTGACAGCAGTATCAGATTGTGAATTCCTTGTTGATCACATACGATTAGTCTCATTCTATCAAGAACTACTTTCTAACTTTCTCATCTGCTGTTTGGTGAGTCATGCCTGTGGTTACACACCTCAGTTCAATGGGAAATGGGACACTTGTAGTGCTAATGTGGACACGTTCTTCTTGTTAGGAGCTGTAAATAACACGTTTTGTTTCCTTTTGTCTTAATTTGAAGTTGTGATTTTGAAAAAGTATCACACTGCAAATGGGCATTTCAACTGAATCAGTGCCATTTGTGTCCCCAATAGTGTTAACTGTATTTTTGTTTTATTAAGCTAAGTGTCCTGCACATTGAACAGTAACATCTGTTGCCAGTCCCTGCTTTGTAAAACAAGACTTAACCATGAAATATGATTTAAATCCTTCAAAAATGTATTTTTTTTTTTACATAACGTGTTATTTCTCTATTTAAAGTTAATTTTATTTCAGAAAATTCCCATGTTAGTCAGGTCTGTTACCCTGACATATTAACCCAGCTGAAAACAAGGGCTATTTTACAAGTCACATGTATATATTCTGTATATATTTGATTATATTTCATCTATAACTAACGGGGGTTAAAATCTCAGCACAACCCTCTTACCTAAAATTTTTTTTTCAAATGTTATTTGTTCATTTTAATATAGGGCTGGGCGATATGGCCTTTTATTAATATCTCAATATTTTTGGGCCATGTCACGATACACGATATATATCGCAATATTTTGCCTTAGCCTTGAATGAACACTTGATGCATATAATCACATAATTCTATGTGTCTACATTAAAACATTCTTGTTCATACTGCATTAATATATACTCATTTTAAGCTTTCATGCAGAGAGGGAAATCAGAAATAAATCAATTTACCAAAACTGTATTTATTAAACAGTTATTAAGCAGTGGCACAAACATTCATGTCATTTCAAAACAGAAAGTGCAAGATTGTCAGAGACATTTTAAAACAAGCTGTGAGTGCATGATGTCATGATGTCACGAAGATGACATATCAAAACAACACTAAATTAAAGCGCACTTTTTGTACAGAACGCCACTACAATAGTTTAAAACAAATAAAGTGCACTTTTGTGCATGATGTCACACAAGATATTTCAATAAGTGTCAAATAAAAATGAGCTGCATAATAGGAAATCAAATAGCAGTGCTGCTACTTTTTGTAGCAAAGCTTTTGCCGCATAATTGTTCAACATATTCCCGCTTGAAGCCAAACCACCCCGTGCTGTTTTTCTTGGGAATTAATTCTTCCTTCATTTGTTACCAGATTGGCACCTTCTCTCTCTCGTATTACCACTCGCAACGCACCGTTAGCATCACAGCTAATGTTACCCATGTAGCTACCTCTCTGCTCAGGGAGGGTGTGTGACGTTGCACGAGTGACGTATGTAAGAAGGTGCGCTTGTTTATGTCTCTCTGAGAAGGAGAGACAAGAAAGAGTGGGAAACGCATGCAGTGTAATGCCCGCAGCTAAAAGCAAATGTGTGAGAACATATACTCGAATATCACAATATAGTCATTTTCTATATCGCACAGAGACAAACCCGCGATATATCGAGTATATGGATATATCGCCCAGCCCTATTTTAAAGCATAGTTTGTACTGAAACACTGCAATTTGCTTAGTGTCAACATGTTACTAACATAAATGCCACGTTACTCTATTTAACGGACTTGCTAATTCTATGCTAAAAACTCACTCCTACTCAAACGATGTGTTGAAAAGAAAAATATGGCTGCTGCTGGGCTTAATGTAATGTTCCAGGTGTTGGACAGAGGCAGAGTTTAAAGATACGAGGGTCATAAGAATTCCCTTTCATTTAGCCTAAACCTCAAGAGTATACAAAGTACCCAATACCTCCTAAGGCCTCTTAATAAAACATATGTTTTCATTCCGAGGGCTCTTTCTTTTCCGAAAGGCCAATGGTCCTACATTACTATTGGGGAAATAACAGTTTATGGTAATACATTGATATACAGCAGATAAGACGATAGAAGGAAACCTGTGCACACAAAGCCTGTCACAGCTTTTATTGCTCAAAGGTCATGATATTAGCAGTTCTCCTTAGAAAAACGGTGGGCTAGTTTTGTAACTCCAGTAATAGTTAACTATGAAGCTTCCAGCCAAACGTCTTACTTGCCTCTCAAGGTCAATCCCATAAAATTCCAAAGGCCTTCTTTGTTTTATGTGACCGCCCAGCAAGTTTTATCATGAACAGTGGTTTCAGTGTTACACTTGGTTATAAATTTGGTGTTTAGTAATTTAACACCTATGGTAATGAATGCTGTTGTGTTTTTCCAAATCAGAAACAATTAGGAAATGCGCAAGTACCATGCAGTGTTGATTTAGAGCTGCGGTACATGCATTAAAGACTCTCGCTAGATCATTGTTTCTTAATTAGGCCGGTGCCCATTATTGGGCCGCGAGCTCCCCCAAATGGCCCGCCAAATCATATCTGTTTCTAAGCTGTGGTCTGTATGGGCCGCAGCGATACTCAGTTGTAAGTACACTTTTCCACCACTTGTGGCAGTAATGACAACCTCAAACATATAAAGTCTGTCGCTAAAGTTGTCATAGAGAAGTTTCTTAAGCGTAAAACATTAGACTAAAGTGATGAAGCTGTTTTTTTCATTTGCACTTAGATTTTATTGACTGTTAGTTAAAGATGCTCCATTTACTGGGAGGGAACATCTCCCGAGCAAAGTTCTCGAGGAAAGTCCGCGTGGTGGGCGCCATTTTTTCCCAATTCTAACGGGGCAAGTGCGCATGCGCCGGTGCTGAGTCGCTTCCGTTTCCAGGAAGAAAGCTGTGTTGCCTAAAATGCATTAATAAATGAAGTTTTTTCGGTAATTAAAAATGTAAACGGAAAGATACAAACATAGTAGATTTTATTAAAAAAACTTAACTTAAAAATTATAAATATCTCTATCAACAGGAAAAACGGAATGAAAGTTGAAAAATGCTTTGGCAGTGTTTTATATTTCAAGATTGCTGATTCGCTAATTTTGCTGTCAATCAAAAATGGATTCAGTCCAGACTGGTCATCCAATCATCATGCGAAAGCCCGGCGACCCCCTTTCGATCACTCTTATTCATTGGTTCAGCGTCTGTGGGCGGGACTTGGCGAGCATTTATCCAATGTCTAGTTTGGTTGCCGCACTGTGACGCTACCACATCAATAAAAAAAGTTGCGCCAGATGATTGCCAAACTAGCTGATTGCAAACAAAAGTTGAACGCATCCTAATGCATTTAGCCAATTAAATGCAAACACAAAAGTCATAGTTGACCATTTTTATTTTTATTTTAAGGGAAGCTGAACTTCCCTTGCAACCTTTAGCAATCGCCACTGCTCTGGCATCACATGCTAGATAGAACAAGGCGGATAAGAAAAGTCGGCAAGTCAGATCCATATTTTTAAGACAAGGATTGGCTTTAAGGGCTGGGTGGGTCTGGCTGGAGTGCGAAGCGGGGCTGGGTGCATCTCGCAGCTCGAGAGCCCCCTCAGCAAACGTGTGGGCGAGCCTCGTATTACCGCCGAGTCTCCAGATGCTTGCGTGTGTCTTGTTTAAGGTTGTTTAAAGTTTTTCAGTGGCCATATTTTCTGCACATCACTAGTCAATAGTGCGTAAATAATAGGCTATTTATCCTTTCATACATAATGTTATGTTAACTTGTTTCCAAGTAAAAATCTTGATTTTAAAGTGTGGCGGCTTCAATTTAGCCGTGGTGCTGCGCCACGATCAGAAACATACAGGGGAAACCCTGGTCTGTGTTTTTCTGAGAGTCAATCTCAGTGCTAAATGTCGATATTTGCCACAGGGTATTTGCTATCATTGTAGTTTCCAAAAGTGTCCAAGAAGACCAGAAAAAATCGCTAGATATGTCGCAAGTTACAATGTCATATACTTTGCAATGTTGTAACGACATGCTACTAGGGCTGGGCGATTACATGATCGTGATGGATGATCGCCATTAATTTCAGTTTAATCACGGTGATCAGCTGTTGTCACATTTCCTCGATCAAACATGACGGAAATGTCTGTTAGAAGATACCACAGTCGTAAACAGTAGGGAAGCAACAATGCTCGGTATAATCCTGCATGGAACAATCCGCTTTGTTGACCGTGATCCTGTGTGTGTGTTTGTGTACGTGCCGTGTTTGTGTGAACGTGTTTTGTATGTGTGTGTGAGTGTACGCGCGACCTGTTCCGTTCTACCGCCGCGAAAGTCAGGCTTGTCCCAATGTAATTAATGTCCAATCAGTGTTGTGCCTCTTCCCCTTACACAGCTGGAAGTGCAGCCCAGAAGAACAAAAATAAAGAAATATGACTAACACTAGCATAGAAGTAAAAGTGAAATTGTCAGCGTAATTGATGTAAAAAACAATTTAGTTCGCAAAATTTAAATGCAAAAAATTAAGTTACATAAATTAAGTGTTAAATAAAGGCTTTCCTAGTAAAGACGCAAATTAACCTCCATAGATGGGAATTTAAAGTAAATGATTGGACAAATAAATAGCATGTTCATTCTTCCAGAATATTTTAAGATCCTAAGAAACTACAACAGTATTAGGATAGGATAGGATGGGATAGAATTGATTTATCCCACGATGGGGACAATGTTTCTTCTGCCAAGAAAGTATATTGTTGGTGAATTTATTTTATGGAATTTTTAGAATAAAACTCAGTAATAAGATTTCAGTGTGTGTAGAATTACTTTTTGAGCACATTCAACAATACCATGAAAATAAGTGGCAGTGGGGGCGTGACTAGGGCCGTGGTCAATATGACATCATCATATATATGACAGGGTAATTTTGATTTGCAATGATGCATATATTTTCTTTAAAAAGGCTAAACAAATGGTTTATGTGTATTTAAAACCAAGTATTAGTGTTAGTAGTTATCAATATTATCATTCTTATAAAAACACGTTCTCATATAATCAGAATCACAATAAGCTTTAACACAAAGAGGAGTTTGACTTGGTAGACTTTGCTCTCTTTGTTCAATGTAGTTTCAATTTCTGCTTATTATAAAAGGTAACACAAGCTACACTTTATTCTGTTCTCCCTGAATGTTGCAATTTAGTTTGCCAAATATGTGAACAGTCCTTTGAGTTGGATTTGGAAAAAAAAAACTTTAGGTATTTTGTTGATATTCTTCACAATTAAGTCACTTTAAAACTAACCACACCAAAGAAAGTACAATATACATACACATGAAGTGCACATACATGTAGGAACCACATTAGATTAATAATATAATTTGAAATTGTCATGTCTGTTGATCATGATTTTGTTTGGCTATGTTCTGTTTGGGGTTTGGACTCTTTTTAGTTCCTGTTTGTGCACTCTTGTTTGTTTTGTTTCCATGACAACTTATTAGTTTCACCTGTTGCTCATTTGGACACACTGTGTTAATCATGTCACTGTTATTTAAGCCTGTCCTTTTCTGTTGGTCGTGCTGGCGACATTACCTCTGTTACGTCTACTACCCATGCTACCCATGATACTCACGTTTATCATAGTTCATGCTGTTCGTTCTGGTCACAGTAAGTGTTATTTATTTCATGTCCATAGTTTTGCCTTTGTGCTAGTTTTTTGTTTCATAGTCAAGTTTGCTTTTCCGCCTTGTGCGCACTTTTTGTTTGTACCGTATTTTCCGCACTATAAGGCGCACCGGATTATTAGCCGCACCTTCTATGAATGACATATTTCATAATTTTGTCCACCAATAAGCCGCCCCGGACTATAAGCCGCGCCTACGCTGCGCTAAAGTGAATGTCAAAAAAACGCTGCGCTAAAGTGAATGTCAAAAAAACAGTCAGATAGTTCAGTCAAACTTTAATAATATATTGAAAACCAGCGTTCTAACAACTCTGTCCCAAAATGTACGCAAATGTGCAATCACAAACATAGTAAAATTCAAAATGGTGTAGAGCAATAGTAACATAATGTTGCTCGAACGTTAATGTCACAACACACAAAATAAACATAGCGCTCACCTTCTGAAGTTATTCTTCATTCGTAAATCCTTCGAATTCTTCGTCTTCGGTGTCCGAATTGAAAAGTTGCGCAAGCGTGGTATCCAAAATGGCCGGTTCCGTCTCGTCGAAGTCATCGGGAGTCAGTGTCGCTGTTGTTCTGTGAATCCTGCCTTCCGGAAAGCTCGGACCACAGTTGTGACCGAAATATCTGCCCAGGCATTTACGATCCACTGGCAAATGTTGGCGTATGTCGTCCAGCGCTGTCTGCCCGTCTTAGTGAAGGTGTGTTCGCCTTCGGAGCTGTGTGAAAAAAGCCACCCGGCCTCTTCGCGTAAACTTCCCTTAACCACTCGCTCATCTTTTCTTCATCCATCCATCCCTTCGAGTTAGCTTTTATGATGACGCCGGCTGGAAAGGTCTCTTTTGGCAAGGTCTTCCTTTTGAATATCACCATGGGTGGAAGTTAGCATGGCAAGCTAGAACCACAGTGAAGGATGACTTCTCATTCCCTGTGGTGCGAATATTCACCGTACGTGCTCCCGTTCCACAGTGCGGTTCACAGGAATATCAGTTGCTGTGAAATACGGTAGTAATCCGTGTGCGGATGGAGAGATTGCGTCTTTTTATGAACCGGATCCTTTTCGTTTAGTAGGAGCCATTTTGTGGTCTTTACAGATGTAAACAGGAAATGAAACGTACGGTGATATCCGCGCGTTTTTTCTTCTTCTTCCGGGGGCGGGCGGTAGGTTACAGTAGAAGAAGAAGCGCTTCCTGTTCTATGGGGGCGGGTGCTTACCTTGGCGGTTGCTTGCGTAGAAGAAGAAGCGCTTCCTGTTCTACCGGGAAAAAAGATGGCGGCTGTTTACCGAAGTTGCGAGATCGAAACTTTATGAAAATGAATCGTAATAAAGCGCACCGGGTTATAAGGCGCACTGTTAGCTTTTGAGAAAATTTGTGGTTTTTAGGTGCGCCTTATAGTGCGGAAAATACGGTACCTTTTTATAGTTATTATTAAATCATGTCCTTACCTTCACGCCATGTCTGCTCCAATTTCTTTGCATCTCGGAAAAACAAACCCCGCCAAAGTCCACGTCGTGACAGAAATAAACTGAAACAAGCAATACAAATATGCAGGATGAAGGTTCGAGCTCTAATGCCGCTAGCTTAATGCTAACGTACAATGGACTAGCTCATTTACAAGCTAACTCAAATTAGATTTGCCAATTGCAGGCACGTGTACTGTATATAACCAATCATTACAACTAACATTCATATCTATGGACAATTTGCAGTTTGCAATGAACCGAACATACATATTTTTGGAATGTGGGAGGATACTGGAGTGCCCAGAGAAAACCTACACACTCACGAGGACAAGTGCACACTCCACACAGCGATGTAAACGGAGATTCAAAGACGCACATGGTGTAAAGTTAGACGTTATTGTTGGTAATATCAAAAGATTTAGGGTAGTTTACACTGCCTTGAACACGAAATGCACTAGTTCGTTTAAAATACCTTTCTCCTCAACTTTCTTTCCTTACTTTTGCCGGGTGTCAACTTTTTTAGGTGCGCAACCAGCTGCTGACAGGCGATTTCGATGCAGGTTTTTTTTTTTTTCAAAATAAAGCAACTATGAACGTTTTTATGATATTTGAGCTGTTTTTCCAAACTTATTATAGCCAATAGTATGTAAATAATAGACTATATACAGTATATTCATTCGTACAACATATCACCTAAATTTGTTTTTATGTAAAAGTGTTTTCATGTAAAGAAAAGTGTTTTCATGTAAAGAAAAGTGTTTTCATGTAAAGAAAAGTGTTTTCATGTAAAAAACAAAACAATGAAAAACTTATTTTGTGTAGCGTGAGTAAATTTGTCGTGGCATTGGGCTATGATCGTCTACAGGTAGGGGGAAACCATGGTGATAATATGGGCTAGCCGAGGGGTTGCCCGATGTGCGGCCATTTTGCAGCCCGCAGAAATTTTCTTAACGGCCTGCAGCACATTATAGAATACGCTTACAAAAAACACAAATTGAATACCGTATTTTCCGCACTATTAGCCGCACCTAAAAACCACAAATTTACTCAAAAGCTGACAGTGCGGCTTATAACCCGGTGCGCTTTATATATGGATTAATATTAAGATTGATTTTCATAAAGTTTCGGTCTCGCAACTACGGTAAACAGCCGCCATCTTTTTTCCCCGTAGAAGAGGAAGTGCTTCTTCTTCTACGCAAGCAACCGCCAAGGTAAACACCCGCCCCCATAGAACAGGAAGCGCTTCTTCTTCTACTGTAAGCAACCACCCGCCCGCGTAGAAGAAGAAGAAGAAGCGCGCGGATATTACGTTTCATTTCCTTTGTGTTTACATCTGTAAAGACCACAAAATGGCTCCTACTAAGCGACAGGTTTCCGGTTCATGAAAAGACGCAATTTCTCCATCCGCAGACGGACTACTATTTCACAGCAACTGCCTAAAGACTTTCAAGAAAAGCTGGCTACTTTCCGTGCATATTGTAAAAACAAGATAGCTGAAAAAAAGATCCGGCCAGAGAACATTATCAACATGGACGAGGTTCCACTGACTTTTGATATTCCTGTGAACCGCACTGTGGATACAACGGGAGCACGTACGGTGAATATTCGCACCACAGGGAATGAGAAGTCATCCTTCACTGTGGTTCTAGCTTGCCATGCTACTGGCCAGAAACTTCCACCCATGGTGATATTCAAAAGGTCTTCCTTGCCAAAAGAGACCTTTCCAGCCGGCGTCATCATAAAAGCTAACTCGAAGGGATGGATGGATGAAGAAAAGATGAGCGAGTGGTTAAGGTAAGTTTACGCGAAGAGGCCGGGTGGCTTTTTTCACGCAGCTCCGTCCATGTTGATATACGACTCCATGCGCGCCCACATCACGCTGGTTTTTAATATATTATTAAAGTTTGACTGACCTATCCGACTGTTTTTTTGACATTCCTTTAGCGCAGTTAGATGCGGCTTATAACACGGGGCGGCTTATAGGTGGACAAAGTTTTGAAATATGCCGTTCATTGAAGGCGCGGCTTTTAACCCAGGGCGGCTTATGGTGCGGAAAATACGGTAATTGAGCAAATGGTTGTAATGTAATGAGAAAAAAATTACAGTGGAAAAAGTTTGGACAACCCTAGTCTGATGTAATAGAAGACATTATGAAGTCCGGACTTTTGCTATGAAAAATTTTCATCAACGGACCTTGCTCAGTCCGTGATCTAAAGAAAGTAAACGGCATAATAAGGTTTTAATAGGTACACCTGCAGAAGGATTATATCACTACCATTGCCAGAGGAGAGCAGTGAGGGAGGACTCCCGTCCAAGCGAACTGGTCGAAGCTACACCTCGGCCCTGTATGGCGCTGTGTCCAATTTCTAGTGAGGGCTTCGGTCTTATCAGACGGCAGGCTACTGTCCGGTGGCATCTCACAACATCCTCCCAACACATCCGTTGTACTTGGGTGGGGTGGGGGGGCGGGGGGGTACTCAACTTGCCTCTCCCATGGAGAAGGGAGGTTCAATGTCTGACAATTCTACTTCAAGGTTGATAATTGATTCACACAACTCCCTAATCATACAATGAATCGTCTACTATTTCAAGACATCACCTTTTTTGCAAAAATCAGAAATTGCAAGTTCTTGGTGAAATGACGCTACATGCTCTCTGAATGAGTCGTACACACACAGGAAATAATGCACTAAAAGCTGCTATCCCAGCCCTAATAGTCCGCAAAGCAAGTTTTTTTTGGCAAGAGATTCGCTCCACGCTACGCAAGAGCACCTTTAGTACAGTGTCATAACACAGGCTTTCCTGTTACTCTGGCATTTACAAAAAAAAGTGATATAAATAATGTGAAAATGATTGTAATTGCAAAAGCAATTGAAGCAGTCTGTATGTTAAGACAAAGTAAGCTAATATTCATAACATGTCACAACAGATCTTAGCAAACAAATATTGAAATATTATACACGGTCAAGTTTTCTCATGTTGAAAACAGCTTTAACAAAGTGTTGCCAGGTTGCCTGGATTCTAAACATAGAGTTTGTTAAATTCCTGAATAAGTATAACTAAACAATACAATTTTTGAATAATTTGAGGAAAATTTGGAGACGATCTATGTGGGAGTTTAGATTAACATTTTGAGCACAATTGTCACATAATTTGCATTCTTTCTGAGTTATGCACTTCTGAGTTCGAAACTGACATTCTCTCAGGCTCTTCGGTCAACTGATTTTAAACTATTGGGTACAAATACGGACTTTTCATTTCAATGGTCTGCACACTTTCTGAAAGCAGGATGTGTCTTCTGCAATAATATTTGTAGTTTAAGTGTTTAAATACAGACTCTGTAGGACTTACCTGTAGCACTGTTTTGGCTAGGTGTTGTGACTGGCATATCGATTAAGATTATGAGGATTTGCTTGTGGGGAGCACGGTGGAAGAGGGGTTAGTGCATCTGCCTCACAATACGAAGGTCCTGAGTAGTCTTGGGTTCAATCCCGGGCTCGGGATCTTTCTGTGTGGAATTTGCATGTCCTCCCCTGACTGCGTGGGTTCCCTCCGGGTACTGCGGCTTCCTCCCACCTCCAAAGACATGCACCTGGGGATAAGTTGATTGGAAACACTAAATTGGCCCTAGTGTGTGAATGTGAGTGTGAATGTTGTCTGTCTATCTGTGTTGGCCCTGCGATGAGGTGGCGACTTGTCCAGGGTGTACCCCGCCTTCCGCCCGATTGCAGCTGAGATAGGCTCCAGCGCCCCCCGCGACCCCAAAGGGAATAAGCGGTAGAAATGGATGAATAGATTAATTTGCTTGTGGGACCCCCTCTGGAGTATAATAGTATTTAATTGGAAACCAGTGATAATGTTATGGTTCCTTTTCCATATCCTCGGTAACTTGGTGAGCCCTCTGGATAATTAAGTTTAGTTATCAGGAGACCGAGGTCTTGTGAACCCAGGGCACAGGGAAACCTGGTTTTGGCTTTTGGCTTTCAAAGGAAACAGGGAGGCGTGCAACACGTGCCTCCTCTGTCTTTCCACTCTTATCAGCTTCCTGTGAAAACTGTAGGGAAGCGGTGGTTCATCAGTGGTTCTCTGGATGTCAGCCACCACTTATCATCGATGCCAAAACAATGCAGCAAATCATTGTACAGAATACATTCCATAGGATTAATTGATTTCAGAATCTGTCTGGATTTGTGAGATATTGTTTATTTCAGGCATGAGAAAGCCTTCATTCTTAACAGAGCAGTGGCATGTTAGGTTTCCCTCTTAACTGGTTTAATATGCTTAGTGTGTACCATCATTTCAGGGGCAGTGTATCCACTAAGGGCCTGCAATTCTATCTCTCCACATCTTTCACTTTAGCCCGGACCCCTACAAATGGCCAAGTGAGCGATAGATCAGTGGGGGGTGGATGCTGTGTGTGGGAACAATTGAGCACCCCCTTATAGGCCAGCCTGCCTACCCCCCCATCTCACCACATTCCACACCGGACCACCAAGACCCACACAGTGTGAACCCCGGAGTTGGGAGCACACGGCAACAAAGAGCACGAGAGGAACTGACTGAGGCATGCAGAGAAAGAGTGGGGTCTTTGACTGACAGGAAAAAGCTTGGACCAGAGCAAGTTGATCTGAGTGTCCTGGAGTTTGGGGTTGGGGGGGCAGGGTAGACGGAGCACATATGTTTGTGTGTGAAGCACACCATAACTGGATGCATGCATGTACTGTGTATTATGACTCATCCTTTCGTCATGCAGGCATGTTCCTACATATATCTACTTTTGCAACTGCTGAATGCAAGTCTTTCTAACTCAGGCCAAACGTTTTTCTTTTTCTTTGACATAGACCGCATATACAGCTGTCTTAGATGTACAGTGTTTTTACCTGACAGGCCGCATTGCAATCTGACAGTGTTATTTTCAGGATCTTAATGTCTTTGTGTGATGTCCGCAGCCTGTGAGAATTTATAATCTGGCATGGCGGTTTTGTGTTTTTCCTACATACATCTGGAACTTTGAGTTCCCTAATACCGTAACCTACAGCCTACAACCATTGGTCTTGATTGACCTACCAGCCCATCTCACCCTACTTGCATTCACCTCATCCAAGGTTTTTATGTGATTTCTTGCCTTCAAATATTGATCAATTTTTAAAATTGTCTGGTAGAACCCACATTTCCCCATGATCATTAAGTTTCTACCCACTTTCATAGAGTGCAAACCAAGCAAATATTTGCTTAAAACAAATGTAATCTTTTTGAAACATAAATACTAGGGCTGTCAAATTATGATACATTCTAATCACAGTTTTCAAAACAATTTAGCATTTGCAACTATGTCAGAAAATGCCCATTTTCACTTTATTGTATTGACAAAAAAATGACAAGACACAATTATATGTATATATATATATATATATATATATATATATATATATATATATATATATCTAACATACTGTATGTTTTTAACAGCTCCAAGTAAAAATAAAATGCTGCAATTGCGGGTCATTTGAACAGTGTTTACAGTTATAAACGCTGAATAATAACAATTGTTGGGTTGCCTATGAAGTCATATCCACTTTTGTTCTTTGTGACTTAATTCACATGATGGTCAAGCAGCTTGAGTGGAGCATTAAAACAAGTGAGGGTGAGTGTAGAGTTTGAACAGAAAATGCTGTATTGCTGTTTTGTTCTTGGGTGTTCCAATTGTTCAAATAGAGAGATAAAAAAGAGCTTTCATAGATTACCGAAATAAGTGGTTCATAAAGGTAAAGTCAGGGAAAAAAGAAAAATGCGTCAAAAGAAAATTCCTAATATATAATTTTCATCATCTTGTGGAATACAATTGAACTGTGTGTGTGTGTGTGTCTGCAGCTATAACTTTGTAAAATTTTTGTTTAAACATATGATTTGTATGTGAAACTTTCTGTGATGCAATCAAGTTTATTCTCTACTATATTAGTAGTGTTTGAGAGCAGAACTAAACGTAAAAAAGGACTAGAGATTGCATTAGTTTCTGTTCTTTTGTGGTTACTATGCCTAAATATAACTTTGAAGACCTGGTTGTGCAAATAAACTAACATCATGTTAAGTTCTGGTAGTAAATATTATGATTGTTGGTCCAATCCACCATATTTTCGTTGTCGATTTTCACAACAGAAACTAAAAGCTTAATTGTTGTGCAGGAATGCTGTTCTTTATTCGACACTGATGACCACATTATAACGTCTTTGGTGCTATTTGTTAGTATCATGAAAATATATTTAATAGTATTAATAAACTAGATGAATACATCTCTCAAAGGCTTAACAGCATCCTGAATCTTGATATCGATTGCAAGTATTGCTGAACATTTATAACAATTTATAGCTAAATAATAAGACAAAATATGAACTTCACATCATAAAAATAACTGCAGACATACATTTTAGATGAGACTAATATTTATAGCAGGAAACTAACTGCATACAAATGTATCCTTTTTCTCATTAGCTTCACAATCACAGCAGCAAGGCACTCGTTATGTCAATCAAATACGTTACTTAGCGATGCACAAATAAGTCCAACATTGTCTTTTACAGATCAATGCTTAATTTGTGGACTCCTGAGATGTAAAGACATGATGTGCCTCCAATTTTTTCTTCTCTAAATACGTTTGTCCTTGGAAGTGAGGTCGTAGCGATGCTGAATGGTTAAAATCTTTCCAAAAATTTTTTTTTAAGAGTTTATAAATCCATTCCATTCCATTTTAAATATAATTTTTTGATGATCGCTGATTTGCTTCTAAATCTTTCAAAATAAACTACACTGATGTAGTTAAATAAACGGAAGCCTAATGGGACTCGAGAGTCCATCGCCTGAAACCCGGAAGTGCCTCTTTGTCGCATGATTGCAACGCAGAAATAGAATAGACTAAGAGATAGTATTCTTGTACTCGACCCAACAAAATTAAATTGGGTCATCTTAACCATTGCTGTGTTTTGTGTTTAAAAAAAAAAGCGTAGTAAGAAAATCTTATTTAGTTTATGTTGAGAGGGTGCTTGTTCTTCTGTTTGAAGACAGAAACAAGGTTTTTGTGGTGGTCAGCATGACGCGCAGTAGCTACACTTTAGTGAGTGTTACTAAGACGTGTCATATTATTGTTCCAGCCTTGCTACATTTGCCTTTTTTGGTTACCTTTTGCTGCCTTTCTTACTACTTTTCTTGCTCTCATGTTTGCAGTCTTTCTGCCGGCTGGATTTTGTTCGCCATGTTGTTGTTCATAACTTCGATGTTTACACACAGGGACCCATTCTGCCAAGCTTTGCCATGGCTCTGCCATGCCCCTATAACATTTCACTTATATTGCACACTTCACAACATATCACTCAGTTTTTTCTGTGCCTTTTTATGCATGTACAAAACAATTTTTTAATACATTCCAAATATTTTTGCTTTGCCATTTGGCCTCCTAACTACTTCATATTTCTGATGCATACCTTTCAAAATATTATTTTCAAAATAAAAATAATATCAGATGGCATTTTGGACTATATTGGAGATGATTTAATAATTGTATTTAATAATTGGCCAGGTTTGTATCTATATGTAGGCATATCTTTTTATTTCTATATAACTAGTGCAGCTCAACAACAGCTCTACAGCTTAACCACCTCTCTATTATTTCTTGGTTGCTCAAGTCCTTTTGTGCATCTGCTTCTTGGTGTTGATCCTCTCTCTGCTTATGGAGCTCTGCCAACATGGCGCTGATCCCAAACTGCAAGGGTGGAGTATGAGCCTCCTCCGTGACTCAACCTCCCCACTGAAGTCATGTCATTGCTGTAAACTGTGATAAGGAAATATGCTTATGATTTCAAGTCCAATTGATTTTCACTGAAACCACAGTGGCATTATGTGTGTCAGTTGAATTGACTCAGACTTATGTGTTTTGATTGAGGCTTGCTTAAATTACGAGAAAAGAGAAGCAGGGCCAAGAATTTGCCTGGGTGTTTCGGTTGAAACCCGGGGCTGGGTGCTGGCCAGACCAGCTGTAATCCCTGCTAATTATTCCCAAGTCCTACATCAAATCTACTTCTAATGAGGCCCTTGCTCACGCTTATCTCACTTTTCTAAACTACAATTTGAATACATTTCCTGATATTTATGTCATCCCTTTGTGATGCTATCCGTCAGATTTGTTTGAAGCAAAATCTTCTTGTTTTATGGTAGATTACAATTGGGGCTTTTCAATCTTTGTTAAAAGTCCTTTGTATTGTTGAACAAAAACAGCATTAGGCTGGTTCTTGGCTGCTTTACCTTTCTGAGTTTGATTCATGAACTGATGCCATGTTTAAAGCAACGCTGAAATGTAGAACATGATGAAAACAATGGCTGGCGTCCCGCTGGACAGAGAGAAAAGAAACTTGCACATGAAAGAATATTTTGTTTAAACGATGGCTTTGAAGCCATCAAATCATTACAAATTGTTTGGTCAGTGTGTTCTTCAGAGTGATGTGTTTTGGCAGCAAAATGTGTTCAGTTGGAATGCTAGTTAGCCTTAATCGTTGTCTATGATTGGAATGGCAAGCAGCTAAGATTTGTGTACGGATTCACAACATTCTGAACACGCTCCACGGTTCATGACTCTGGGCCACTAAACCTTTGTGCTGCTAGGTTTTGACTTTCTTGTCCCTTTGACAGTCTGTGACGAGTGGTTCTCTTCCCACCGCCTCCACTGGTGTCCAGTGTCGTAAGGACCAACAGGTATATCAGAATCTCTATTGGCTCTTTGTAGCTTTGAGCCTTCAGAAACCTAATATTGTACCTGACCTCATTTTGCCCAAAGCGCTTTGTCGAGTCCTTTTCTGCTCTAACATCTGGTGGACTTCAGCTGCTTTGGGATGTTGTTTGTAAATATTGTCAAAATGCTCCCTGGAATTGTTATTGTGTGTTTCATTGTGTGATTTCACAATTTGGGCAGTCAAAGGAAGGATCATATATATATTTTTTATATTATGGCTCATCTGGACATAGTGGCATCCATTTGATTTACTATATTGCAAATGACCTGTTCGTTATCTCAATTGATGATGCTATTGGCATTGTGTAATTGTGAAATGTATTTCAAAAGTTTTTTTTAAAGCAGGGATCTTCAACAATTTCCAGGCCAAGTGACCCCCAAACTGACCCAGACAAGAAGCAGGGCCCCCCCTAAAATTGTAATTGTGTTATAAATTAAACTGATCCTAATGGGACCTAGTTATTATGCAATACTGTACTAAGATGTTCAAATAATACAGGATAGCGCCACTAATAGCTAGCTGGCAACTAGCGCACTAAACGCTGGCTGGCAACAAACACCCTACTCGTTAGCTGGCAATAGCGCACGAATCGCTGGCTAAAAACTAGCATGCTAATCGCTAGCTAACAACCAGCATGCTAATCGCTAGCCGGCAACTGGCGCACAAATTGCAGGCTGGCAACTACCGCCTTAATTATTAGCTGGCAACTGTTGCACTATTTGCTAGTTGACAACTGGCACTCTAATTGCTAGCTGGCAACTAGTGCACTAATGTCCAGCTAATAACTAACACACTAAACCCTAGCTGACAACTAGCACACTAATTGCTAGCTGGAAACTGCTGTGCTAATTGCTAACTGACAACTAGTATCCTGATTGTTTGCTGGCAAATGCTAATTTGAATGCAATAATACAGTTATCCATGTTTTTACAGTGACTCGGGCGGCACTGCCACTGTCATTTCTAAGGTACACTACAGTGTATTTGGTCAATGTTAATGAGTATTTAAGGACATTTAAATTTGTGGAAAATTTGCAGGGGGAATATAGAAAAATATATTTTTAAATAAAAGTTTAATCAACCAAAGATTTCCCTTGTTGAAGACCTCTGTTTTAACATATACTTTTGGGTAGTCTAAGGAAGGGTCCTAAACTTGCTCTTTTCTGGGTTTTTGTATGGCACATCTGGACATAGTAGTGTGAGTTTGATTTACTGTATTGAAAACAACCTGTTGTTATCTCTATGTTGACTGACTTGGCTTAAAGTAAAAATGTTTTTTCCTTTTAAAGTAAGTTTTCTTTAGTGCATCAATGGTCTGCTGACAGCCTAAGAAGAAGTCTAGCGGGACAAGCTAGGAAGGTCTTAGGTGTCCTTTTTTTGCTCATAATCAAGTTGTGCTGAAACATGTCCTCTCCAGTTGTCTACAAAACCTCTACCGCCCTCTACAAATCTTGAACAAAACACAGCCTTGCTCTCTCTTTCACCCCGATATGTTTGTCTCACACGCTTACAAGCATGGACTGGGTGAAGGGGCAAGATGGAATGTATTGCAGAAGCGCCAGATCAAACACTCAAAACTTTGCGGCTCCTCAAAAGGTACATACCCTGAAAGAAACATGTGGAAAAGGGTGCAAGATAAGGCCAGTTGTTACCATGAATCATCGCCATCCACCTCCTCCAGCGATAATGCTCTTTCGCAGAAGTGATGATAGAAAAGTCTCATGATTTACGAAGTTCAGTGTTTTAATTCTTTTGTGCTGAAAGTACTTGGAATACCTAACATGGGCATTCATGTCCAAACCATCTGTTGAGAAATGTTAATTTGTACCACACTGCAAAAAATGTTTCAATCTCAAGTGTGAGTTGTGTGTTACAATGAGTTATGTCTTTCCTGTTATTTGCTGCCCTGGGTCAGTAACAATGTTGTGTGCAATTTTGAATCTGCTCCTCTCTGACCTTCTGATTCTTTTTCTGCCATCTTGTTTAGTGAATAACCCCATGTTCTTTTGTAATCATTATCCATACATCCATTTTCTACCGCATATCCCTTTCGGGGTCACGTGGGGTGTTGGAGCCTATCTCAGCTGCATTCGGGCGGTAGGTGGGGTACACCCTGGACAAGTCACCACCTCATCACATGGCCAACACAGACAGACAATATTCACATTAGGGCCAATTTAGTGTTGCCAATCAACCTATCCCTAGGTGCGTGTCTTTGGCGGTGGGAGGAAGCCGGAGTACCCGCAGGGAACCCACACATTCATTATTTTGGTTAATACTGTAAGTAATCCTACATGTAAAGAAACATAATTTGAAAACTATAGATCAGGGCTAATAACCTAAATAGTTTTGAGGCCATTTACAGAAAGCTTAGGACCGGAGGGGCTGGACTTTTCTCTTCACTATTTTTCTTATTTCGAATATATTCCTGAGAAACCTTTTTCTCTGCCATGGACATTGAATGTTTGTCTATTTTGTAAGCTTTACTAAATTTGGGGAAAAATAGCCCTGTCTATATAACAGAAGCACGTTTAAGGGCCTACTGCCAAATAGCTAGTCAAAGATCCTCTATACAACTGCGCGCTAGTGTTTTTAAGAATCTGCTGTAAAGATAAAGTCTCTTTAAAGTTTTTATAATTGAACTCACAGGCTAGTTTGTCGTCATTCCCAGGCTCCAGTCCGCAGTAGAATAGCACAGCTATAGATGCTTCCTGTTATTCCCACTCAAATATTAAAATAAATGTAAATCCTATTCCCAAATTTGCAAATAGAAATTGGTGTCAAACATAAAACATTTAGTTTATAATGCTAAGCGGTGAAACATTTTGATGATTACCAGACAGCAGCGGTAGGCCTTTTTTTCTGAATGTGTAAATGCACTCGGGAAATGGGGGAGCAAGTCTAAACCCTGACAAAGCAGTGACCTGGGAAGTTGTGTAGCCAGGGAGCTTTTGTGCTTGCAGACAAAGCTGTAGATGCGGGCTTAAAACGGGAGAGTCAAACAGAGTAAGAGGCTGCTTCAATTTTGTGGAATCTCCCAGGCGCTTCTAGGTAGAAGTACACGGAGGACAGCATTTTGGAACACTCACAAGTGGATAATTTTAATTGGCTAGAGGTCACAACTGGTTTAGTAATCGGAAATGGTCTGCTAGTAGGGATGTTACGATATGAAAATTTCATATCACGGTTATTGTGACCAAAATGATTACGGTTATCATTATCATCACGGTATTACTGAAGGTATGGCTGGCCGATATAGACAACTGATTACCGCAGTCTTTTTAGTCCGAATGGCGGCATACAGTATATACCGGTATATTAAAAAAATTGTAAAGTGCTTAAGGTTGCCTAAGTGTTTTACGGTTAAATAACCAGTGTTGAGAACACTCTGATTATTTTTCTTGTTAGTAGTAACCTTGTGTGTTGTTTATTCTCATAAAGTAATCATTTTGCTGTTACTATGTCAATGCATGTTTCCTTCATTTTAATCATTACGTTAGGTCTATAGCCGCGGCGATAGATGGAGCTTCTACTCGCTCACTGCGGTGAAAGCCGCTGGTTGTTAAATTTAAAACTACTTTAAAGCCACCCAGCCACAATACTACATTGGAGGCACTTTTAAACAAGTGGCAGCTAAACATTTGACAAACGGAGCAAGCAGCAGAGAGGAGCTATCGTTAGCTGCTGTGCTAAATCGCTAACAGAAGTTAACAGCATAAACAGATGAGATTAGTGATAAAGTCGCTACAAGGAGAGATTTAAGTTCTCAAGCAAGTTGGTTTATGTTTAAATAAAGCTGTAGTCACTCACCAATAGCAAAGAGCGCATCATAGTGCGTCAGAGAAGCCTCCATAAACACGCAAGTGGCAGGGGTGAGCCAAAGAGGATGCCCTGTGCTTTGCCCGTCAGGCGCAGAGAAGAGCAAACGGTCGTAACAAAGGCACATCAAAAGATACTGGTATGGCGGTATTATCTCAAATATATACCGCTTTCTGAAATATACTGGTATAGAGAGCATCTTCGACAGTCAAATATCTATTTTTGTAAATTACTGCTTCTCCTTCTGAATCACGAATGTTTCAGTATCAAAAGCCGCAAGACACAGTTATCTGCTTTGTGTGGTGCTGGTTACTTATTGCTTTTCATATCAACATCATTAACACCATTGTTTTTATGTCCTTGTCAATACTTAATTTTTTTAAATGCCTGTGGAAGCTACATGTAGAGACAAACTCATAACAGACTGCTAGCCAACATGGCTGTACTGAAAAAGCCCCACGGACAGTTTTATGGGACATGCTATTGTATTGAAAAACCTACACAAATCTGTGCAAAGAGCAATTTTTTTATTAAAGTAGGTATTTAAAAAAAAAGTGAAAGTCTTTATTATTTCTGAAAAAGCTATTTATTTTGTATTAAACTTGCTAGTACTGAAATCTGTGAAAACAGCAGAGAATTGTTGTTGAAATAGTTTTGATAAAACCTAATGTGTAATATATAAATACATGTATTTGATCATTTTGTACTACATGAATAAAAGATAACAGAAGTAAATGTATTTGTTTACTTTATTTAATGATAATGGAAACAGAAATCCAGTTTGGAGAAACAGAGTACATCGATAATCTTGATAATCGTAAATTTGCTTAACTCTTCTCCTTTTATTTACATAACATTTTATATATAAAAAGAACAAGACAATTAAAAATCAAAGTCTTTTTTGTATTATTTTGACAGTGTATACTCGGGTCGGGTCGACACATGAATTTAGAGATGGCATCTGTAATTCCTCAGTGTTTGCGGGGCTGCCTTTGGACTCAGTCAGGCTCGTTTGGTGTGTTTTTATCTTTTCTTCACATTGTGGTTTTGAGGTTACGTTTGTATTTTGTTGTATTTTAACACGGTTTCTTTTCTATACTGTTCTTCAAGTGATATAAATAAATCGATGTGTTCAAGTTGCTAATAGCAACGACTCATTGGTGGCATGTTTTGCAGATTAGACCACCATTGTTCGGTCGTTGTCTGCCTTTTTTAATTCAAACAAAGGAGTTCCTCTTTTTGGCATCAATTCCTCTTCGAATTTTGTTGGTTTAGCTTGCATTTTGGTCTCCGTCTTTGAAATGTTGTTGACATCCATTATACACCTGACTCTTGCTGTAAAGTTCTTTCGAGTGATGTAAAAATGCTACCGCGAAGTAGCATCAGTGCTGCAACTACATTAGCCAGATCTTAAAAATAAAATTACAATGCAACAGTATAGAAAAATATTGTATAATACAATTTTTTATCGTATTACGAAATATATTGTCATATCGCACAGCACTATGTGGAAGGGTTGATTCTCATTTATTTAAGGAAATGTTTTACACATGCGACCCTATTGAGGATAAGAACTTAGTATAGAAAATAAATGGATGGATATGAATGTTTTCTACAGTCATTATCCAAAACCATCAACTTATTCACTCAATGCTCCAGACAAACCTCTGCCTAACTGCTTTACTTCCTGAATAAGTGGATGGTTTGCTCATGTGGCATGCAGCTTTAAAGAGCCTTTCTGTTGCCACATATGGCTGTGGATTCTAATTATAATATGTATAATTATAATATAACAATTAGAACCGTATCATGGTCAAAACTTAAGTTTTACCTGGCCTATGGCTGCACAATTAATCAAATTTTAATTGTGATCACGATTAAATGACGGTGATTGTCGGCGATATTGAAATGTAAAAAACAGGCTCTGCTGCATTTCAAACCAAGCACCAACAGTCAGCCAACCACCAGGGGGCGACCGGTAGACAGTGGACTCATGTGAGAGACAACATAGGTTGAAGGTAGATCAGCTAGTAGCTCCTGAAAATATTAGGAAAATAAATGCACCGGTGTCCTTCACTCCCGCAGTTACCCACGGGGTAGCAACACAGGCACACATTTTAACCCCGAAACACGGTCGCGTGCGTTGCTATTCTCGATGCAATCCCACTTGTTTCCCGAAACCCGGAAATGCTCCCGCATGGATGAACCAACAACAAACGCCACAACGAGTTGCACGGCAAAGCTTCATTGGTGTGCGCATCCCAAAAAATTATTGTATTGCGGAGACACGTAAAGCATTAACAACACTTCCCTCCTTTTCTCAACCGCCATCGTTCGCCCGCACTGTAAAGCTGGTTGCTAACAGAGCAGGCCGCACACCACCGGCGCAAAGAAACAGCTGCAAAAGCGGGGGTGCCCAAAATACAAACGACCGTAACATCAACTGTGCACCGAGGAACCCAATATACATCCACCTCTCAAATACTCGCCAAAGTAACAAACTTAATAATGTTTTAATTGGCCAAAGACACATGTTCTATGTAGACTGTTAGCAGTACAATAAATGTCTTCCTGTGTATGAGTCTTTTGTGCATAATCTTATTTTTTCACGTGTTTGCACTTTACAATTGCACTCTGCAATGGCATTTATTTAAAGGGGAACTGCACTTTTGTGAAATTTTGCCTATCGTTCACAATCATTATGAAAGACATGACGACAGATGGATTTAAAAAAAATGCATTATAAATATTAAAAACATTTGTTTAATAGTCTGCTTACAATTGAACTAATGGGAGTCATTAAATTCTGCCTATAGAACCCCTAAAAACATCCAAACACCTCCATTAGGGTTTTATATACATGATGTAATAGGCACTTTTTGCTCATTCATTTGCTTTTTTTTTCTCTTCATCACTGATTTCTGCTCAGTGCAGACTTTATGAGCGCCAACAAACATAATCAAATGTTCATATATTCCCCTTTTAGATGAAAAATGTCTCATAATCCTCGCGAAAAAATTATGTGGTGGTTCGGGGGGAACAAGCGCTTTTCGTGTCGTTCTCGTCAGCTCCAGGTCCTAAATGGTAGTCGGTGTCCCAACTTGTAGGATTATATTCTCAGCTATCTACTTTCCAGGTGAAAGGCACGGTTTATGATCTACAATAAACTTACAGAGAGCAGGGAAGCGAAGAAACAGCAGACTACTCGATGACATACATAAACAAACATTCAAAAAACATAGAAACAAACGGAAGTGATTACGTCACCGCTATAAATGGTTAGCCTGCGTTAGTGCTTATAATAACAATATCACCAATACTTGGTTAATATTCAAGTCACAACATTAATTGTAATTGTTGGTGCTTTTTGAATGGTTATTTATCGAATTTAATGGGCGAAATTGTGGAGCTCTGATTGTCTCTGCTGTAAGCTGACTTTTATTAACGTTTATGTAATATTTAGAATGCATAAAAAAAAAATCCATTTGTCATCATGTCTTTCATAATGATTGTGAACGATAGGCAAAATTCTCCCCCAAAAAGTGCAGTTCCCCTTTAATTTAGCTCTTTATTTTTTGTACATGTTATTTTATTAGTAATTATTTTAATAGTTTCATTTTGAAATGAAAGCCAAGTTCACATACAGTTTGTTTAAAATAGAAAGTGTAACAGAAAATGTTTTAAATAACAGTAAATAATTGTGACTAAAAATCATGATTTCAATATTGATGAAAATGATTGTGATTATTATTTTGGCCATAAACGTGCAGCCCTAACCTGGGCTGTACAGGTTGTCTCACAGACACCCTGTGATTGATTACCATCCAGTAGTGATGTAAAGTCACACTGTAATCACAGTTCATTAGTCACACTGTAATCACAGTTCATTATGTACCTCGGTTAATTTTCCGGTGCAACAAAGAAAATGCAATACGTACAGCTGCTTTGCTTTTGTTTAAAACAAGGGTGCCCAAACGTTTTGCCTCCAAGGCCCAAAGTGAAAATGTGCTAATAGGTCACTGGCCAAACACAGAGGTGATCAGTTTACAGCAGCACCATAAGTAAGGAATGTAGCTCCATACTGGTATATACTTTAGGTAGTGGAGATTTGTCACGTTCGATAGATGACAACCATAGTTTCCCTTGGGAACATTCCATCAATGATTTCAAGTGAGTACAATCATTACACTAAATAAAGCTATATTTTTGTATTTTGTCATTTAATATACATGTTTCACACTAAAAACTATCAAATGTATAAGGTCAAGCGGGGGTGTCCAATTGATAATGCACGGGCCACCCACGGAAAATGAATAGAAGAGCTAATGGCATGTCTCTTGTAATAAAAAACTGAAATGTTATTATTAGTAATATTAGTAATGACACAAATATTTGTCTTCAAATATATGAAAAATATTTATTTAGCCTTTTAATGAGATTACTCACAACCCAAAACTACACAGTGATCAGGCCCTGAAATATTGGACAGACTTTAAGCGTTTTTGATTACACAGAGATCTCCAAAATAGGCTGACACAGCTCAAGTTAGAAGTGCCACTAGCCGACATAGCTAACAATGTTAACGGCTTTCAGTCGGCTGCTTAGCAACTATGAGACGCACTTGGAACACAACTCCCAGCCCGGGACCTACAGATTAAATTTCAAGAAACAGATGATCTGTGGAACGACGTGAGACAGTTGGTGCAGAATATGAGAATAATGATGGGAACAATAGAATAACTGAAATCATCTATGAGATTTGAAGTTGAAAGCATGCAGGAAATAGTATGATTAGATAATATACAATAGCTCTACAACAGTGCTTCTCAAATATTTTCTGTTACGGACCCCCTAGGAAGAAGAAAATATTTTGGGCCCCCCACCCCTCTCTATTTTGACTATAAATAGTATAATTTGTCTCTAAAATTGTTATAACTCTACCTCCGCGTAACATTGTAAGCTTATTAACATTAAAGAAAAGAACACATCGGTCTTTCCTTGTCTTCCACCATGGTTACAGTTCATCATATTCTAGTACGGCAAAAAAAGCATGTTCCCCGAGGTCACACGTGCGCCCAATGGGGGCCCGCCCCACTATTTGAGAACGACTGCTCTACAATCAAAGATAAAACTAAATGAACATTATGGCAAATTGAGAAAGGCATTTCTTGATAAAATAAAGAAGTTCATTGATGAAATGAAGATTGTCAGAGAGCACACCACAGACTGGAGGTGAAGGTCCTACAGGAGGACCCCACAGCAGTGAGACAGGAGTTGAAGGTCCTGTAAGAGCAAAATGCAGCATTGCGCCAACAGTTCCAACAAGATAACAGAGATCTAGAGAATATCAAAAAGGAGATAGATTAGTATACACGACAGAATGATATCATTGCAGTACTGTGCATCACTCCTAGATCCTATACCACAGCAGTTGACTACAGAGGAGAACCAGATGAAATTGAACATTTAAATAATAAGCATTCAGAGCTGCACAAGGAGTTATAAAAACTGACAGGTAAAAATGTAGTTGTTACACCTGTCCTGCTGTTCAGTCCGGTGCAGACTGTCGTCGAGGAGCACAGGGAAGACGTTCCCTTCAGGGTCGATGCCATTTCAATGCCTTTTAATTTATATTTTAACCTTGTAAAATTGTTCTTTGACTGTGAGTGTTTAATGTACATTAAGATTTTCTGTTAAAATAAAGCCAATATAGGCTCCAGCGCCCCCCCCGACCCCGAAGGGAATAAGCGGTAGAAAATGGATGGATGGATAAAGCCAATATTGACATTTTTCGTAGTTTCCTTTATTTGGAAAAGTATCGATATACATTTTGGTACCGTTACTAAATTATTGGTATCGGGACAACCCTAGTTTAGAGGTAAAATGACCCTACAAAGCCGACAACGAGGTCTCAAGAGGCACGTAGAAAAAAACCCACTGTTTTGTAAATAAATATAATACATTAATATTCTTCTGTAGAAGTTATTCATGTGCAAATTACACAAGAATGTAACATTTAGTAACATGTGATATTCACTTTTTACTTGCAAAGTGAGAAATGTCAAGCCTTTATTGGTTATAATTTTCATGATTATGACTTACAGTTTAGGAAAACTTTAAATTAAAAATCTCAGCAAATGTAAGGTTACAAAAACTGTAAGCCATGGTGATCAAACTAATAAGAAATAAAGGTTTGACATATCTCACTTTGCATTTAATGAGTTAATATCACAGTATAGTTTCACATTTGAAGTTAATTGCTGACATTAACACCATAAAGTCATTAATTTCAATTGAACAAATAATAGCGCTAACATGATAAGAGATATTAGTTAATACCTGTTGTATTCAGATGAAGTGCTAGCATTACTGCTGCTGGGATTAGATAGGAACGGTTAAAAGCACGACTTTCATTTATAATTATTGCATGCTGTGTCCAAATGTTACAGCATATTGCTCGTATGTTCTCTTGATGACCTAGCAACCTTGTAATTATTACAAGTAGGGCTGTTGCAATCTTTTTTGGTAAAATGTAGACCATTTTAGAGCGTATGTTGCGCCATTTTGCAATCTGACGTCACTACACATGTGGCGTAATGACTTCATTCCCACCCGAAAGAATCGAAAAAGGAACAGAAAAATGGCAAACGAGTCCAAGGAATTGATACACTGGAAATCGAAAACCGGTTCTGTTCAGAACCGGTTTTCGATTTCGATTCCCATCCCTACTACTGCATGATGCTTATAGTGTTTTCGCTAAAGCTGCATCTGTTTAGCACACAGCTTCTAAAACTTGTTGCTCATCCTTCTTATATTCAGGCTAAAAGATATAAGGTTCTGGATCATAATTTGTCCCAAAGTAGTCTTTGTTGTCTCTCACAAAATGTGCTGTAAGTAGTAGGTTTGTTGTTGTTAGAGGGAAAAACGAACGTTGTGATAAGTCTATGAAACGCCACCATATGCTTAAAACAGGCAAAATGCTTAATTAATACATGTTATTATGAATGTGCCTTTTATTACATTACATATATACTTACTATATACTTACAGTGTATAGTAAGTAAGTAAGTATATAAAACATTGATTGAGCTGTTTGGTTATTTTTTAGAATGCTGAATAGGCAAAATAGCGCGACTCCAATTGACTCCGTTGTGAGCAGGCTTGTGCTAACGTTTGTTTATGAGTTAGAATGGTTAAAAAAGAAAAACAAAATGATTTCTTGTCTCAGATAGGGATTGTGAAGGATAGACAACATTTCAAAAAAAGTTACACTTCACTCAATCTGTTCCATTTAGGAACTTGGTACACCTCTGTACAATTTCTAATGTTTCGCCCTAAAAAATCTGATTACGAATGTATGTACTGTTACACCCCTAAACTATGAGTACACGTACTGTCACACCCCTAAACAACATATTTGCCGACTAATGTACCTAAGTTGTGTGGTCGATTTGCATCTCGGTAGTAACAGTTGTCTTTTGTCTAAGATGTCTTCAAGGCATTCTCAAGTAACTTTAGTTTAAAGCGGTCTACTCGTGATTGTATCACTCAGAACATAAGTTGATACCAGGTCGGAACAGAGCTTAGTCATAGCCATGGATCAGTCTGCTGCTGATCGTCTGACAACTTATAATAAGCCCGTCATTAGTTACAGACACTACATGAATCTTCAAATAGCAAGAGTGGATGGAAAGACAAATCCCTTCATTGCAAGGATAATACATTAAGGACATTTGTATGGAAGTATGCCCTGTTTTGAAAGGCTTACTTACTCCAAATGGATGTCACATATGTTTCATGTATTTGTTGTTTTGTATTAACATTTGGACCAATCAACACGTTTCCTGACTTATCTTATAGTTGGTGCAAACCTTTTTATACAAAACATAAAGGCCCTGCCTTTTGTTTTATTCTTGACATGCTAACTAGTAATGTATGGAGTCATGTGACAGCTAGATCAGTGCACTAAAATTAGTTCCCCACACAGGTCAGCAAGTCTGCAGCTTTTTTATGGAATTTCCTGCTCAATGCCAGATAAAGACAGGAAGCTAATTTCACACTAATTTAAGATCTTATCATTAATATCTGTCATGGTACGTGTAAGTCTGAAGCCACATTTTTAGCCACTCATCTCTAGATTAATTAATGCTTGGCGAGTAGTTGTTGCGACCTTTAACAAAAGCAGAGAAAGGGACAAGCATTGGCACTGATACCCTGGCTTTGTCAATATACTTGAGGCGGATTGAGGTGTCCCCTTCCAGCACATTCTTGCTCCTTTAAACTCTCCTCATGAGGGCTGAAACCCATTATTGGTTTGGCTCTATGGCTATAAACTTGTCATTACACTATTTTTGTAAGAAGCTGACATGTGGAGACAAAGTAGGTAGAAGTTTTGCCATGCCCTGATTATCTCCATATGAACAGCTCAGTTTCTAATAATGGTGTCCACTTGCAACATAATGCTGTTAACATTGTCTCCCTATAGGGCTTGAAAGTGTGACGTAGTAAATGCAATGCATTGTGGATCTTGCGGGCCTATGAATAGCTTATTTACATGGCTGAATGCAAGACTCTGTGCTAAAGTTTTGTTCTTTAACAAGTTTACAACATGGCGCGGACGTGCGGCATCATTAACTGCCACAATCGTCATTACCGCTTCAGGAAAAATAAAAGATTTGGTGAGATTTTTCCTTATTTCCAGTGTGAAAGCAAAGCCAAGGAACTCAAGATAGAGAGCTAATAAAGAGACAGTAAAAAGCCTGGATAGGAGCCGTTAGTCGATCAAATTTCACTTTTAAAGCCATCACCTGGTACATGTTGTGTATTCATGGCATTTTCACCCTGGCAAGTTTGTATCAAAGCATGTTTAATTCAGTTTCACAGGTACTTTGGTATTTAGTAGGCTGTTAGCAATAGCTAAGCTAGCTGCGAGCTGCAAACAACGTACAGTATTTTGGAAAAAAGCATGTTGTCTGTTTACTTGTTGCCACGAGTAAGCACACAAATAAATTAGCATTATTGTCAGAGAAGTAGCACAGCGTTCAAAAGTATTTAAAAGTAATAATGGGCCTATTTTTTCAGGGAAAACTGCTTATGAAATGAGGCAGGGCACCCTCACTTCATCTCGAATACATAACAATGTGCTTTAGAAGACTTTGCATTTGGAAATTCTTTACCAGTGGAAAATAAAAATTGGATGGATATAAAAACTGCTCAGTTTTAGACAAGTTTGGCTTTGACAATGGTGGCATCTTACTCTAACCTCTTGTCCATTGGACATGATCATATGGATCAGTTCCATCAATTTTACCTTTTTTTTCAAGGTAGCGAGCCTTTGGAATAGGGCATTGGCTCAAATATTGACACTGAATCAGTAATCGTACTGTTGATTTTAATCATATTCAGTAATTATATCTAACCTACTTACAGTTTATCACCTTGCCAAATGATAAGAAACAAAGTGTTCAGCTTTGTTATCTTACCCTGGAATTGAGACATCACTTGCTACGTCACTGCATAGTTTACGTTCGGGCACGTAAGCTACTACATAGTTACATTTGCACGTTTGTCCCACCTAGAGTTGTCCCGACACCAATATTTTGGCACCAAAATGTATATCGTTATGTATTTCAGTATTTTTAAATATTTTTCAAAATAAAGGGGACCCCAAAAAAATGTCATTGACTTAATTTTAACAGAAAATCTTATGATAAAACTTATGATTAAACATGTTTCTTATTGCACTCCTAGAACAATTTTAAAAGATTGGAATTGCAATTAAAAGGTGCATTAAACACATGTTTTCTTATTGCACTCAAAGAACAGTTTACAATTATTTTACATATTACAAATAGCCTTCCATAATCTAGAATAGAATACAAACCTTTATTGACATTGTATTAAATGCTGCATGATTTGTGGTTGCCAATTTTGAAAGGGGAACTGCACTTTTTTGGGATTTTGCTTATCATTATGAAAGACATGACAACGGGCACATTCATAATTTTTTATATTTCCGTATTTTGATAATTTTAGGAATCACAACGTTTTCTTTTTTTCCAACTACATCACTAATTAAAACTCACTGCAGACATTATGAGAGCCAACAAACATAATAAAACATTCCTTACCGTACAATGTCTGCTGTCTAGGATGCTGATTGTTATAATCTTGTTATATTCCCGTTTAGATGAACAATGACTCATAATCCTATTTTAACTGTCCTTTGTTTATATAAAACATTGATAGTTTAATAAACTACTACTAAACACAATTAAAACATGGAAACTAAAATATTTTGGCCATATAATCAGAAAGATGGCATACAAAGACAGCTGATAGAAAGCAAAATAGATGGAAAGAGAATAAGAGGGAGGCCCAGAGCAACGTGGACCGCCAACATCAAAGACTAGACCAAACTCAACTGCTGCAAATGTGTCAGAACGACACAAGATCAAGAGGAATGGCGATCTATTGTATTCAACCTGCATTCTGTGGTTGAAACATGAGTTTGTTCTGATCAGCATTTGCTTGTCCTTGCATTTAAATTAACAAACGTTTAATCGTTTTATTTTAGTAGCAGCCTAATTAGCACCACAATTAACACAATCAGTATTTATTCATGAAGTAATCATCTTGTGCTTATTGTTAGCACATTTCTAAGGCCCCGTTTCCATTGCACATCAAATCTGATTTTTTTTGCCCTCAAGTGACACAGATCTGATTTTTTTTGCCAGTCTAAACACTCCAAAGTGCTTCAAATCTGATCTTTTGGCATCAGATTTAGGCCACATCAGGAGGTAGGAATTGGAATCCGATTGGAATCTGATCTTTTCAAATGTGACTTCAGTCTAAACGCAATGCGACCTAAAAGTGACCCGTATGTGAGTTTTTCGTCAGCTTTGGGCGAGCTACGCCACTCGTGTGCGCCGGGAAAGACGCAGTTGCCAGTGAAAGTGGCACATCCGGTTTTGGTGAGAAAAGTCTATTTAAGACGACCAAATTTTGGGTGCATCACTTGTCAATAGTCAAAAATAATAGACTATATGTAATCTATGAATATGTATTTTGATTCCGAAAAAATAGCCATTGTTGAAGGACCGATTTCAATCAATTAGTATCGCGGTACTTTATTAGTACCGGTATACCGTACAACCCTGGTTGGTAGGATGATTAGTTGACTAGTAGTCATTCAATGAAGCCCTCGTTTCTTGTAACATCTAAAAGGTAGAACCCGCAGCAAGGACAGAAAGTGTGTGTGTAAAGTAAAATGTAAAGTTGTGTTTTGGGCAGCTTTGACATCGAAGACTGGTAAAAAAAAATCTGGATAGGGAAAGTGAACAAGAGGCATATTACCTCCTTCAGCTATGACTGGCATGGTGCCCTCGAGCAAGAGACTGCGGTTGGACCGTGTGGCTGCTTGATGTGAATATGTGGGGGTTTGTAACCTTCCCCCCTCCTGCGGCTACTCCAAAAGGTTGTAAAGTAGAGACTAAAGTCCTCATCTCACATAGTGAAAGGATTCTTTGCAATATGCTGTGGAAATAATGTATTGAACTTCACCAAATACTATAGTCACACTAAATGGTATTAAGAATGGGTTTGGCTCCTGCTTCCAACATTTCCGACAACAAGTTTTTTTTTTAATATCTCCAAAGTTTAGTATAAGGGGAGAGTCCCTTTGAGCCCTGCACAATCAAGGGCCCTTTAAGGCATCTATTATTTTGCTCATAGCAAGATCCATCCATCCATCCATTTTCTACTGCTTGTCCCTCTCAGAGTTGCGGGGGCTGCTGGAGCTTATCGCAGCTCCACTCGGGCGGAAGGCGGGGTACACCCTGGACAAGTCGCCAACTCATCACAGGGCCAACAGATGTTTGAATTTAATTTCAAAGTGACACATCTTAACAAATATGGAATGATGGCTTTTCCGAAGTTATCGTTAAAGAAAGCTGCTTTTGAGATGGTGGCTTTAAAAGCAAGTTGTTTTTGTGGGCAGAATAATGACTCCAGTCATAAATCACTGACTGGATGCCAATTGTAACATATTTTAGTGACTAAAGTTTTACAAAATATCCACCCACAGATGTAGACCACACTAGGAGAATAAAGGATACAGAGAAAGAACTGGATGATTTGTTAACATTCTGGAACAAGAAATAATCTAAGAAAATGATTTTGTGAGGCCAATTGCTGACTATTTACCTCCTTAAAATGACGCTTCGTTTCCTAAATCTTTACTGAGCTAAACTCAATCTTAACTCTGCTGGCAGCGCACACATCTTTATGATGACATGCTTATGAATTAAATCTTCACGTCTTCAAAAGCAGCACTGCAAAGTCTTCAGAAGTCAACAGGTTTGGTTCATGGGATTGTGCACCACAGGACGTGGAAATCCGGGGAAAATTACTCTGTAAATTGAGATTTGGAGGAATGTTATGGCTGCAGGGCTGCAGTAACGCTCACTTGACTGTCAGCACTATCCTATGCATGTTAGAGCAAGGAGCACCTGATGTTAATTGACAGTCAGCCTTTGTGTTCACGTGTCATGTCACTTATTTCACCAAGTTTGGTGCTATATTTCACATACCAGTCATTTTATAGTCATACATCATATGTTGAAATTTAAGTGTTAGCTTTTAGCATGTTTCCACAGTTTTACATTACAAACATTCTTTGTAGTCTGAATTAATATGTACATAATTCATAGGCAAAGTCCAGTGTGTATCATTTAATCATTTACAAATGTTGACTGTGTGGAAGTTCTGAAGATTGCATCAGACCACAAGGCTCCAAGCAGCGATAAAAGCAAGCAAACAGTCAACAAGCATTTACACTATGGCCTCCTCTACGGCTCTGCTAAATAGTTTTAGAAATATCCTGAGTTCAGGAGAGTACAAAAATAATCTTTGAGAGACATCATGACTTTAGATTTACTGCATTGACCACTAGGCTTTTCTATTTATACTCTCTTGCATGTGTTTGCGACATTTACGGCTCTTAATTACCAGTATGTCTGGAAGAATGCATGGTAGTGGCATTATTATTGGATGATTGAGGTTTGAAAGGTGGGTTACTGTGTGTAGTGGATGTGCAGGCTGGTGGACAAGGGGGTGGTCAGAGGACAGGACCTTTCTCAGATGAGTGGCTGTTAACCCCTGACCTTGCTGGTTAAGCCTGCAGGGTGGTGGTGGTGGTCGAGGCGGAAGGCATGCAGGCCGTGGGTGGGTGGGGGGCTTCACCCTGATGTCTGTCTGGTTCAGGGGCAAATGATGGCAGGCAGAGGGGCCGGCGAGGTGTCTAATCTGTTTTTTGTCTGTAAGGCGTTTTCACCTCCCCCACCATCCTTCCTCTGAGACCAGTGTTTAAGAGGCAGGACAATGTCAAAGGGAAGTGACTTATTTTATGAGCCATTTAAAGGGGATGGTGGTCTCCCCACAAAGGAAAGCCAGAGAAGTAGTGGAGTGTTGATGAATGCCATGACACACAGTCACATGTTTGTTTACAAGGTGCTGTTCCCTTGTTTTGACCACCATAAATGGCTGTTTTCTCCTTCAGAGTTACAGCCTGACGTTGCGTCTTTTTGGACTTGGACAGTCAAGAGGCCTCTTAAAGAAACATGAAGTTCTCTCATCAGACAAAGACTACATTTATGTCAGTTACTGGCGGGAATTGAATGGCCAAGCTAGCGGTGAATAAGTAACACTAAAACACAAAATTGAGCATAACGCTGACTTCAATTGGCTCTCACTTTGTTGTGCCTCAGTCTGGAGTATGTTCTACCAGGAAGCCAAGAAATTGGCCTCCAAAGTATGCATGAGCTAAGAATCTCGAGGTTTCAGAGTGTATTCAAGCTAACAATACGACATTTGTATAGACATTCCTGTGAAATATCGGCCATCTCACTTGTATTTGTGTACTTTGGTAAGTAGGGCTATTTTCCATGTGGATATAGCTCTTTTGATTGTACTGCTGTGCCGTGTGGCCCCTGCAGGAGGGTGGAGGGCCTGGATGGCAGTTAGACCTAAGAGTTCAGAGTGTGTGTGTACCCTGTGCTCCCAGTGCCTCCAATCATACCGGTACAAAGAGCCATGTGTTGAGCAGTGATGTGATGTGTGAATATGTTTAAGTTGGGGCGGCCAACTCTGCTTGCGCATTTCAATGTGTGTACAGGAGGGGGTCTGCTGGGGTGGGCAAGGGCTGGAGACTGATGAGTTTGGGGAAAAGACTATGAGAGAAGTCACTGGAGGCCTATATGGACTTGATCCCAGACAGAGTTCAATTTATGATGCCAGGGTGCATCCTTCTGTTGGACGCTACCTTTTAAACAATTGTCTGTGAGTCACTTCTGACTCTATTCTGCTACTTTGTACTAGTACTTATTCCTATTATTACATAATTCCTTATTTTCAGTATTTTTAAAACAGTTGCTAGATCAGGGGTCTGCAACCTTGACTATCAAAAGAGACATTTTGCCGCCTCTTCCACTAAAGAAAATAGTATAAAACTTAAAAACTTTCAAAAGTGTTCATCTTTTTAATTTTTTGTTTTACAGGAAAAGCAATCTGTGAAATTAAACTGTTTCCTTTTCTTATTTTTTTTTTGGCAAGTATTCATGGTTTGATAACCCAAGGGGTTTCCACACACAAGAAGCGGAACTGAACACACATGCTGTCAGTCTCTTTTTCTTGCTTTCTTTGCACCTCAGAACCCAGCCTGTGTGCATTCACGGCTTCACAGTCCGAAATTGTAGAACTCTTTTTTTAAGAATGCAAACGTTTCTCACTTCTGGGTTAAAACAAATCTGAGGGGGCCACAACAAGCAGGCAGAAAAGCCGCATGCAGCTCCAGAGCTGTGTGTTGCAGACCACTGAACGAGATTAATAGACAGTTCAATTTAGTTAACACTTACAGTATGACTTGCACAATGGAGAATAGCAAGAATGTGAAATAAGATGATTTAATTACTGTGCGATTGCAAAGCTCTCAATATGTTTTTGTTGTTTTTTTTGGAATGAAAGCTCTTACCCTTGACATGCGAGTTATGCAAGTTGCACGACCCTGTGCACACACAACTCTAGTTGTGGAAAACTAACCAGTGTTGTTGCATACCTGGCGTGAAAGAAGCCCTGTGTTCTCCTAAAGGCCAGCAGCCACCATTTGAAACAAAACATCATTACAACTGCAACTTTGCATTATTTTTTCCCTTGCTGCTTCTTCGTAATTATTGTGAAAATGTACACGTGACAGTTTCTGATGTGTCAAAGTTACACATGTGTTATGAGAAGTGAATGATTCGCAGAGGTGTCAATAGACTCGATTGACATTGGCAGTTGTTCCCCAGATAATGTACGTCTTTTCAGGATCACTTCAAAAATAGCAATAACATTTGCTTCCTTCCTTGATGCTAAGACTTGATTCACCATGGAATTTATATTTATTTAAAATCAATTTCTTGGTGATTTGTGGGTTTAGGTGAAGAGTGACAATTTGAAGTTAATTTGCATCAACATGCACTTAGCTGGACTCCATTACCGTACAGAGCTAATCCTCTCACCTTTGAATCGTGGCTGGATTCTCATCTTTTATGAGTTAAGTGTTGCACTTAATTTCTAGTTGATGGGGTTATTGCATGGTATTTTTAATGAAAAAATTGCAGTGTTCCCCATACATTCCTTTTTTGAACTGACACAAATAAGTTTGGTGGTAGCTGTTAGTTGGCGGCATATATAGTGACTCATCTCCGAATACCCATGCGATACGCATTAAAAGTGAAAGACAGGAACTTTGAAGTGGTTTTTACACCATGTATTTACTCGGTAATCAAAAACAAACTGTCTTGCCATTAAATGCACACGTGTCATGGCAAGTTATGCACATTTGATGAGGTCATGTAGAACCTTGCAACCCACCACCAAACACTGAAATATTGTAAGGTATTTTCTTTTCTAAAACATAATTGCCTAAGAGGTTTTGCCTGGTTAGTGCCTTCAATGCCACTTGTTGCTTTGACATGAAATTGAGACATTTATCTTAAAGAAGAAATAAATAAAAACACCCATATGGACTTTTGACACCAAAGTGTGTGAGAATTTTGCTGATTCAATAATAGTGTGATTCAAGGTCTTGTTCTTACATACTTCCTTTCTCATCTCTTTCAGCAGCGTCCCTCAAAGTTTGTCCGCAGGGTTACTCCTGCTGCACGGTGGAGATGGAGGAGAAGCTGAGCCAGCAGAGTCACTATGAGATCAAAGCTCCTGTCTCCAGGCTTAGCACCAATCTACAGTCCACCTTCCGACAGAGGCACGGTCACTTTGACAGTAAGCAAACACACTTACGCAAAGGATCACACGGAAACACCAGCCGCCTTTCAAGCTACATTTGCCACAGAGTGTGCCTATATTTACAACAGTAGCGCACATGCTGCTTGATTTTTGACAGACGTTCCCACCTGCCAGGACATTGCCCTGAGCGGAGACAGTCAGTCTATGACCACTGGCCTGTCCACCTGTCTCTCAACATCTAAGTTCGCTCCCTCAGCGGCCCCCTCTACTGGCTTTCCTTCTCTAGAGAGACATACATGCTCGCAGGCGGACCACACACATCAACCCATGCAGTCTTCCCTGTGCTTCCTGTTCCTGTGTGTGTGAGCACATGTGTGTATGCTTGCAAATAGTGGGATCAGATTTCAGTTGTAGAGGGCGGAAGCACATGGGAACACGCAACATTGCTGAATCATAGAGGAAGTAGGGTCGCTTTTTGACTGCGACTGCTGGGATTCTGATGGACAGAGACCTGGTGATATTGAAGAACGGGCAGTCGTTTAAGCAAAGCATAAAGAAAGTGTTGAATTTCAAATGTGATGGATGGATGGGATGGGATGGGATGGGATGAAACTGGTCATGTTGAAATATAGGTGTAGCAGGTATGTCTGTGTTATTATGTCTGTCGTATGTGCGCGCCTGTGTATAGGCGGGTCACAGACCTTTACATCTTGCGTGTCTGTGAAAGAGAGCAAAGGATTGTCAGTAACAGGGTGCGTGTGTATTGCAGCCAGATGTGAACAGGAATGTGACGTGTCGGAATGCAGTGGCAGCTCGCTACGTCCCACCCCTCTCTTTCTCTTCTCGCTGGCCTTTGTCCCTATCTCATGCCTTTCCTGACATTGCCAGAACACTCCTTTCCCTTCCCTCTTTCCGTTTGTTCATTCTCATCTCTAAGATGCTCTTAGGTTAGCAAGTGTTATTTGTAAAATACTTTGAGAGGAGCAAAGGTTTATATTTGTATTATTGTACAGTATACAAGCAGTTCTTGTTTTACATTTCGCGTTATGACATTTAATGGTTACGACACACTCCCATCTATTATTAATGCTGTACAGAAAGAAAAACAACCAGTGCGTAAGGCGAAAGGATACGTAGTCGCGGGTCACTACACTGAGGAAGGGCATCACTTTTAGTCTTTTAATTAACTTGTTGCCCTTCATTATGTCCCAGACTCTACTGATGGCAGTGCATCAAAGAAAAGGAAAGTGAAAACTTTTGTAATTAGTAAGAATGGGCACCAAAACCTGGTGCAATAATTTGCACCAGTGCAGACAGAAGCAGTGGTACCCACACCGGAAAAAGAAGAAGTCTCAGCCACCTGCAAAGTGAGGTCTTATAAATAATTTAGAATTTTGATAGAAGCTCACTGAATCCGACACTCTTTTTAATCATATTACTAATCTCAAAACGCCAACAGCAACCCTCATAACACCGCTAGTCCTGCAGCGCTAGGATAGCTAGTTTCCACAACAACAACACAGCAGTCTTAATTTCCCCTCAGGGATTAATAAAGTATTTCTGATTTTGATTCTGAGTCATCATTTTGCACTAATGACGGTTACAAAAAGCAAAATTGTATTCACAAACCCTCATAGTTACGAGCATCAATATTAAAAAAAAGTCACATTTTGCATGTTTTCTATGTTCTGTATTGCTGCAATAATTATGACCATTTGTTGGGGATGTTATTACGTATTTTTTATGTATTAAATTTATGTAATTGAAGTATTATTAGTCTGTTCAATTTGAATGTCACAAAATAACATAATCAACATTATTTTAAGTTTTGTTTTGTTCATCCACAAAAATGAGTATGTTTTACATTTTTAATAGCGGTTTTAGGTTCGTAAAATCCTTAGAAATTGACGACAAACTTTTGCTGCATGCTTCAATCAACCAAACTCGCACTTTTAATGCACAGGCAATTGGCAACACAAAGTGCTTTGCACCAAAACAAAGAAGAGATGGTTGACACTTGGTCTAACCTGTTGCGCCCAATTTCAAGAATTTGAAAGTATTTGTGGACAGTAATGACCGCAGGGATACAAATTAGTAGTAATTCCCTATTTTCCATTACTTTTTCATTTAATTATTGGATCTTTTTTTTTACTGTGAAATGGAATGTATGTATGTATGTATGTATGTATGTATGTATGTATGTATGTACAAACCCCGTTTCCATATGAGTTGGGAAATTGTGTTAGATGTAAATATAAACTGAATACAATGATTTGCAAATCCTTTTCAACCCATATTTAATTGAATGCACTACAAAGACAAGATATTTGATGTTCAAACTCATAAACTTTATTTTTTTGCTAATAATAATTACCGTATTTTTCGGAGTATAAGTCGCACCGGAGTATAAGTCGCACCTGCCGAAAATGCATAATAAAGAAGGAAAAAAAACATATATAAATCGCACTGGAGCTCGGCCAAACTATGAAAAAAACTGCGACTTATAGTCCGAAAAATATGGTAACTTAGAATTTCATGGCTGCAACATGTGCCAAAGTAGTTGGGAAAGGGCATGTTCACCACTTTGTTACATCACCTTTTCTTTTAACAACACTCATTAAACGATTGGGAACTGAGAAAACTAATTGTTGAAGCTTTGAAAGTGTAATTCTTTCCCATTCTTGTTTTATGTAGAGCTTCAGTCGTTCAACAGTCCGAGGTCTCCGCTGTCATATTTTACGCTTCATAATGCGCCACACATTTTCGATGGGAGACAGGTCTGTACTGCAGGCGGGCCAGGAAAGTACCCACACTCTTTTTTTACGAAGCCACGCTGTTGTAACACGTGCTGAATGTGGCTTGCCATTGTCTTGCTGAAATAAGCAGGGGCGTCCATGAAAAAGACGGCGCTTAGATGGCAGCATATGCTGTTCCAAAACCTGTATGTACCTTTCAGCATTAATGGTGCCTTCACAGATGTGTAAGTTACCCATGCCTTGGGCACTAATGCACCCCCATACCATCACAGATGCTGGCTTTTGAACTTTGCGTCGATAACAGTCTGGATGGTTCGCTTCCCTTTTGGTCCTGATGACACGATGTTGAATATTTCCAAAAACAATTTGAAATGTGCGTTTTTGTATGTTGTTGATAAATGGCTTTCGCTTTGCATAGTAGAGCTTTAACTTACACTTACAGATGTAGTGACGAACTGTATTTAGTGACAGTGGTTTTCTGAAGTGTTCCTGAGCCCATGTGGTGATATCCTTTAGAGATTGATGTCGGTTTTTGATACAGTGCCGTCTGAGGGATCGAAGGTCACGGTCATTCAATGTTGGTTTCCGGCCATGCCGCTTACGTGGAGTGATTTCTCCAGATTCTCTGAACCTTTTGATGATATTATGGACCGTAGATGTTGAAGTCCCTAAATTTCTTGCAATTGCACTTTGAGAAATGTTGTGCTTAAACTGTTTGACTATTTGCTCACACAGTTGTGGACAAAGGGGTGTACCTCGCCCCATCCTTTCTTGTGAAAGACTGAGCATTTTTTGGGAAGCTATTTTTATACCCAATCATGGCACCCACCTGTTCCCAATTAGCCTGCACACCTGTGGGATGTTCCAAATAAGTGTTTGATGAGCATTCCTCAACTTTATCAGTATTTATTGCCACCTTTCCCAACTTCTTTGTCACGTGTTGCTGGCATCAAATTCTAAAGTTAATGATTATTTGCAAAAAAAAAAAAGTTTATCAGTTTGAACATCAAATATGTTGTCTTTGTAGCATATTCAACTGAATATGGGTTGAAAATGATTTGCAAATCATTGTATTCCGTTTATATTTACATCTAACACAATTTCCCAACTCATATGGAAATGGGGTTTGTATGTATGTATATGTGTGTGTATGTATATATATGTATATATATATATATATATATATATATATATATTTAAGGTTTCCCATGACTGCCAAGATACCTGTGGTGGTGGGGGCATGGCCAAGAGTGTGATTATGGGCACGGTTACCATGACTTCGAATAATTTGCATAATCTGCTATGATGATATGATTTTCTTAAAACATTTTTTTTCACTTTTGTGAAACTTACATTTTCTAAAATGTGCTATATAAATAAAGTCGATTGGATTGGATAAAAAGGCTAAAACAAGTACACATACATTTAAAAACAAATCTGTTATTATTAATTAAGGTATATTTTTATATCGTTTTGCCATGTTTTCAATTGTTGTTGGTTATTGTGCAATATACTTTGAGAATTTTTCAAGTGTCATTCTCGAGACTTCTAATGACTTTTTTTTAAAATTTAAAACTACTAGCAACAAATCTGATCTTCTGGTGTTATTATAAAATGTAGTCGTCTTTAGAGACTATTTACTTCTGTCCCTCGATGTCCCTGACCAAAGAGGTGAGCTACAGCAAGCATGACATCATACTTGCTTTGCGCTGCTCCAATTGAATTTTTTCTTATTAAAAGCCGCCACTGTCCCCTGAATATTTGCACATTTTGCACATCGCTGTCCACGGGTATATCGTGTTACGTCCACATCGCAGACATGCTAACAACGCTCTAGACAATGGCGTGCGCCTTGTTTATATCCAGGTTTGGCAGCACTGTTTTCGGTAATCAGAGTATTTTTTCGGTGGTCAAATAGGCTATATATATCCATTCAAACTATAACGACCTGCTGGTGGTAATGTTTTATGTTTTTCCCATGTTTGCAAACACACCGTCAATGCCTGAAAGGTGATTGGCGTAGAATGAGGAAGTGTTGTTGTGTGTCCGGCAGGTAAGCGCGAACTCACGGAGGCGAAAGTGTGTACACGGGAGGTAAACTTGTTGGAATTGCGCCATTTGTTATCATTAGATTGGTAATAAAGTTAATAATAGTTTCGGACTTTGTGTGATTTCTTCCAGGGGCTACAATATATTATATTACTTTGATTTGTTTTCAAGTAAAAAAAAAATACCCCAACTTATTTTCAAGGTGTGGCGGTAATAAAAATGCCATGGCGGTCCGCCACATTCAATTTCATTAAGGGGAAACCCTGTGTGTATATATATATTAGGGCTACAACAACTAATCAATTAAAATCGATTATAAAAATAGTTGCCGATTAATTTAGTCATCAATTTGTTGGATCTATGCTATGCGCATGCGCAGAGGCTACTTTTATTTTTATTTTTATTTTATTTTTTTTAATAAACCTTTATTTATAAACTGCAACATTTACAAACAACTGAGAAACAATAATCAAAATAAGTATGGTGCCAGTATGCTGTTTCCCCCCCCCAATAAGATACTGGAAAGGATAGAAATGTAGTTTGTCTCTTTTATCGGATTATTAATCGATTAATCGAAGTAATAATCGACAAATTAATCGATTATCAAATTAGTTGTTAGTTGCAGCCCTAATATATATATATATATATATATATATATATATATATATATATATATATATATATATATATATATATATATGTATGTATAAATTAATGATAAATGGGTTATACTTGTATAGCGCTTTTCTACCTTCAAGGTACCGGTACTCAAAGCGCTTTGACAGTATTTCCACCTTCACCCATTCACACACACATTCACACACTGATGGCGGGAGCTGCCATGCAAGGCGCTAACCAGCAGCCATCAGGAGCAAGGGGTGAAGTGTGCTGCCCAAGGACACAACGGCCGTGACTAGGATGGTTGAAGGTGGGGATTGAACCCCAGTAACCAGCAACCCTCCGATTGTTGGCACGGCCACTCTACACACACACGTATACGTATACTGTATACTGCTAAGGTATCTTGGCAGTCTAGGGGAGACCCTGTATATTTATGTGTATATATGTATATACATATGTATATGTGTGTGTGTGTGTGTGTGTGTGCGTGTGTGTGTGTGTGTACATATATATATATACATATATATATATATATATATACATATATATATATATATATATATATGCGTGTATGTATATATGAGTGTATGTATATATGAGTGTATGTATATATGCCTGTGTACAGTATGTGTGCATATATATATATATATATATATATATTTATATATATATATATATATATATATATATATATATATATATATATATATATACATTTTCTAGGATTTACCAATTTTGTGACAGTTTATATTTAATTTGTTATGTGTTTATCTTTCTGGTTGTTAGTTGAACTACAACCCTTTACAGCACAATAATAAAAGTGGAAAGGTAAATAAATAGCTGTGGATTTTATTTTTTTTATTTTTTTTGCATAATGGTCAATGGTGAAAAATTTATTAAATAGTAATTTTTTCACATAAGCGTTTTACTCATTTATACCAAATTCACTCGAATAATTGTTGTTGTGCAATTATGTTGCTACAGTAAATATTTAACCACATCCAAAATTAGCTATAAAGTACAGTTTATTACAGTTTGGTAGTTGGCCTCAAGGGGGCATCCCTGATTTGATAGTGAAATTGCAGCCTGCTTCTCATTTACCTGTGGTGCCACCCCCCATCACTGCAGGAAGTTGGCGGTTTTACCCGTACTGTTAGATGTGGGATCTCTTTACAATGGCTTGTTGTGCTTTCTTCCACCTGCACCATTTGACACCTCTTACAGTTTATTGCAGTGCTTCTCAATTATTTTCTATTACGCCGCCCCTCTCCTACCGCTTCCCGGTACCTTGGAATCAATACCAGTACTTTTGTGTGTTCATGTTGTAAAAAATGTTTTTTTTGTGTGTAATAATGAAATCTTAAAATGTTTAAATGTAATATTTATTTCTCTTTATCAATCAATCATAAAATATATAAAAACAATATCCAAGTATTTGTATAGTAACATGTTCGCAATTGTTTGGCAAATTTCTTCAACATAAAAACACTTAACTACAATAATGCAGTGTTATTTTCTTAGTATTGCACAAAATAAAACCAGACTCCACGTACTCCTTTCCTTTTCCATCTGGAAAATATGTGCTGGGGATCTATGGAGGCAATTAAGGCAATCAAGTTAAAAAAAAATAAACAAAAAAGGAAGGAGTAAAAATAAAAAAACAAAAAAATGTTCTTCAAAATGATCAAATTACAAATGAAAGTGAAGCAAAAATTTACATTAACATTACTAAGTACAGTGCGAGGAACCGAGCTGGTTATGCGGGTTAAGCTATCCATCCATCCATCCATTTTCTACCGCTTATTCCCTTTGGGGTCGCGGGGGGCGCTGGAGCCTATCCCAGCTACAATCGGGCGGAAGGCGGGGTACACCCTGGACAAGTCGCCATCGCAGGGCCATTGCAAGTTAAAATGCAAAGCTAACATATTCTTTTACAGTAGGCTTTTTACCGGGAGCAGACGTAGAGGATGATGATGTCGCTGTTATCGTCACCAAATGGTAACGCCATTTCCTCCACTGTGTTGTTGACTGCTGTAGAGTTGCTAAAGGTGCCAAATTCAGGAATTGCAGCCGTACATCTAACTTGGCTGCACTCTTCAGCCATGAGAAAAATCCTGTGTTTATCCGGGTGCTTCCTCAGATTAGAAGTATTCCCGCCACTTGCCTTGATTTTGGCGTCCCAAATATTGCAGCGACCGTAATCTGCATCGGCCTCGCATTTGGAAAAGACGAGCCACACTTTTGAGCGTTTTCTCTTTGGCATGGTTGGGTTTTTGTCATCAAACACTGATGGGTTGCAAGATTACTAAGAGCATTTCCGCTTCGAAATCACCTGTTTTCCTCTCAAGTGCTAGCAAGTACTCGCCAGTGTCAATTGCCAATTTCAAACAGAAGCGACGTCATGCGCAACCCAGGCACCGAAACCTGGCACAGCTAGATCTTATGTGAATCAGTGCCCGGTAGTACCGTCTGGTTTCGGTCGGTGCCAAAAAAGTACCGGATCCGGTGCCCAACTATATTGAAAAAATACATTTTTATTTTGTAAATGTAGTTAAACCTGATGTATAGTGCCGTAGCATTTTTATCCCGAAGCCGGAAAAGTGTGCAATTGGTTTGAGAAAGTGTCTTGACATGTTTTGATGTTGGATCGACTTTTAACAACAATAACGTATGTTTTAATTGTTTTTAGTTCAGTTTTTTACATTTTACACATATTTTACCACAATAGAATGTTAACTAAAAACAAAATCTCTCACATTTTATTGGTGCAATATATCTTCAGACACTTTTGACCAGTGTTTTAGGTCAACGCATGATAATTGTGTAAATGTATCTATACATGCTTTAAGTTCATCATGCTTGTGTAAGGTACTTTTTTGAAACCTTCAATTTGTTAGCGCAGTCAGACCGGATGTAGCGCACCGCACTATTATTGTGAAGGGGGGAAATGTGTTGCTGTTCTCAGTTTGATGTGTGGAGACGACTTGAAGCTGTTTAAATGAAATAGCGAGAGCGCCTCTTAAGTTGCAACTGCTGTCGTGTTTGTAAATTCATGTTACATCGATGATCTCGTTCATAACAACACAAGCAGATGACATGTTTTGTGAGTGTGTGGATTGTTCTTGCTAGTTTTAGCTTTGTATTTTAGTCGCTGTTTCAAGTGACCGCCTAGACCTTGTTAAGGACGGGGCGGTTGTGTGTTTAGATTAGGGGTGCTCATTACGTCGATCGCGAGCTACCGGTCGATCGTGGAGGGTGTGTCAGTCGATCACCAGCCAGCCATTAAAAAAATAGTCCTAAAAATTAGCGATCATAAATCTTCACTATGACGTCACTTTCGTCACTTGATTGACATTCACGGCACCCGAGGGTCTTCTGAGATGACGCTGGCTGCTGCCAGCTCATTAAAATTACGACAGGAAGGCGAGAAACACTTTATTTCAACAGACTCTGGCGCCGCACCTGTCGTCAAAACTCCAAAGACCGACTGCACAGTTGCACAATAAAAGCACTGCTTCATCCTGCCTGCGCTACCAAAATAAGAGTCTCAGAAAGCTGGCGTGCACAAGCTAGCAAGCTATGGAGTTTGCCGACAATGTATTTCTTGTAAAGTGTATACAAAGGAGTACGGAAGCTGGATAAATAAGATGCCAAAAACCAACCAGTTTCATGTGGTATTGGACAGAAAGGAGGACTTTTTTTCTCCTCCATTCGAAAATGCGGACCTTATCAGCACCACTGTCTGATTCCTATCAATGCAAGTCATCACAATCAGGTAATACACCAACTTATATTCTTGTCTTCATGAAAGAAAGGAATCTATATGTGTTAAACATGCTTGTATTATCTTTAAACACTTTTAACTTATTAACAATATTAACTATATGTGTTAAACATGCTTGTATTATCTCTAAACACTTTTAACTTATTAACAATATTAACTGTATGTGTTAAACATGCTTGTATTATCTCTAAACACCTTTAACTTGTTAACAATATTAACTATATGTATTAAACATACTTGTATTTTCATGAAACACCTTTAATTTATTAACAATATTAACTATATGTGTTAAACATGCTTGTATTATCATTAAACACCTTTAATTTATTAACAATATTAACTATATGTGTTAAACATGCTTGTATTATCATTAAACACCTTTAACTTGTTAACAAAAACATATGTTTCATAAATAAGTAAATATAAATTATATATATGAATGAGGTAGATCCCCACGACTTAATCAATTGAAAAGTAGCTCGCCTGCAGAAAAAGTGTGAGCACCCCTGGTTTAGATGATGATTGAGTGGTCCCGAACACATTTTACCAAACAAATGTTCCTTCTCTTCAGATTGACAGCATTTCACCCACATTTATGTCAATTTCCGTGATATTATACCTTTAACAACGGATTTTGTTTTGATGGCCAATTCTATGACTCCGTCCTCTGTTACGTCAACGCGGAAACCATATGCCTTTTTTTTTGTTGAGTTCAGGGATTATTGAATCGGCATACTAGCGATGTGTCAAATAAAACGTAGCAACCATGGTAAGATCCCAAACTTCTAGTAGTCGTGCTTATTTTTTAACTCATTCGCTCCTTATCCGTTCCATCGTTACAAGCTCTGGAATTTGCATGTCTACATTGCAGACATGCATCTTCTGCTGCAGACAATATTGTGCGTATTGCTTACATCATCACAACATTCTGTTTTGGCAGTGCTGTTTTGGTGATCATAGTCTTTTTTCGGCAGTGCATCACTGGTCAATAGTGCGCAACAAATAAAGTTAAGTTAAAGTCCCAACGATAGTCACACATACACTAGGTGTGGTGAAATTATCCTCTGCATTGGACCCATCCCCATGTTCACCCCCTGGGAGGTGAGGGGAGCAGTGAGCAGCAGTGGTGGCTGCGCTCTGGAATCATTTGGTGATTTAACCCCCAATTCCAACCCTTGATGCTGAGTGCCAAGCAGGGAGGCAATGGGTCTCATTTTTATAGTCTTTGGTATGACTGTAACAACCTGCTGGTGTTAATGTCTCTGTTCATGTATTATTGATATTAATTTCCCCATGATCGTGAACACACAGCATGAAAGGGGGTTTGCTGCGAATGAGGGAAGTTTGTGCACGGGAGGGAATATGTGTTGGAATTGGGAAGTTAGCATAAGATTGGCAATACAAGTTAAAAAGAGCGTGGACTTCAGTGTGACTTCTTCTGGAGGCTACAAAACAGAGTTTTTTTTTGTTTTTTTTACATTAAGAAACCCTTATTTCTAAGGTGTGGCAGATTTTTTTTTGCTGTGATGGGCTGCCACAATCAACATTAAAAGGCAACCCTTCACTTAACCTCCAAAATAAAAATAAAAAAAACAATTAGTGCTGATTGTATTTTTCATCAAAATGAGGAAGTCAGGATTAATGGCTACAATAAGCAATGAGCACGTTTTGTAGTGCAAAGCTTTTCAAAGCGGGGTTTGAAGCCTTTTACTGATTTAACAGGCCCGCCCCACTATTTGAGAATAACTGGCGTATAGTGACATGTTCAGGTGGCTGTGCTACTCTTTACATGCCAAGACACCCAGAAGCAAAGCTTCCTGTCAGGGCAGCTGGCACACAAAGTGCATTTTTTTCTATTAACTGTTGGTGAAGATGACAGGAACAGTGATGTCATACGTGTATAAACACAGCTGCAAATGTCAATGAAAACAGACACAACGCCATGCCTTACGCACTAACAAACCCAGGAAGTGGTGTCTGTGATTAGGCCGGCTCTCACCGTACGCCTGGAGCTGGAAGTCATGGCCAATTAGGAGCCAGAAATAGTTCTCCTCCCTCTGTGTTTGCCATGGCCTCAGCCTGTCCAGCAGCGCAGGCCTATATGTGGGACTTAAGCATGCGGATTAAGGCTTCTTACAAGCGACACCCATTGCCTGAGATCCAGCAGCAGGAGGGACGGAATCACATCTCATGAGAAAAGAGTCAGGAGCGAGGACTAATTGGCACAAATAGGGGTGCAATTACTTCTTGGGTTGGGATGGGGAGGAGCAGAGTTTAAAGGAACTCAGTTGGGGATGCTAGGAAGAGGAAGTAGGAGGTTGGAGGGGGAGGAGTTCTGCTGCCCTGTTCCTGTGATGGATTAAAATCATTACTCTTAATTTAGGGCTCCTATGCTTCATGTGTGAAGATTTTGACACAAGATTTTGGTCTGCATTTTACACATCCTGTGTAACCTTTCAGTCATTTTGCAACAACCACACCACAGTTCCTTAGCCGATAATGACAATGCAAGCTGTCATGTCTCTACATTTTCTTCATCCCTCTTCGCTGACTTTAAACTTGTTGCCACAACAACATTCCACCATCGGAGAGGGGGACCTTTTTGTTTTAGTCAATTAAGAGTGGAACATGGTTTCTTGTCCTCCGCTGTGTGTGTTAGACTGTGAGTGACTTGGGGGCTGCAGTGTTTCCGGTATCCTTGGCAACACAGTGGGGATTTGGAGTTAAAAAAGCCCTCAATTTAACCCACCCCATGCTGCCCTCATCCCTCCCTTTTCCTCATTTTTTCTTTTTAGTGTGTCAGTCTGGAGTGGAAGTGACAGCATCATGAGGGGGTTGTTTGTGCGTGCGCATGCTGGTGGCAGGGAGCGTTTAGTGTCTCCTTCTGTGAGAGCATGGGAACTTTACATTTCAAAAGCGAACAGAGGACGCCCGGAGAAACTCCAGCGAGATAGAAGTTTTGTGTGCACAGAGCAGCCAGGAGGAGAGGAGCGTGTGTGGATAGAAAGGAGATGTGTGAAAGAGGGCAGAGCGTACGCGCGCTTGCATGCACGACTGAAGGTGAAGCATTTTTCAGTGACTCTGTGGAATTCTCATTTTGTTCAGATTAAGAGAGTCGGGGGGTTAAGGGGGGCTGGATTATTGGAGGGTGAGATGAGGAGGAGGGTGATGGACATTCCTCAGGATGAAGTAGGTCATTGTTCCCTGTCTAGTGAAGAGAGCGTTCTGAAGGAACTGATGAAGTGAAAGCAGTGTAAGGAGGGAGACTCAGGGATGGGTGGGGGGGGCGTACAGGTCCATATATGGCCGGGGAGAGGGTTCTCATTATTCAGTAATCCTATTGAAAATGCCTCTGAAGGACAGTCCAAGAGAAGCCCGAAGAAAAGGAAAGCGAATGGAATGTGACAACAGAAAAATGCCATTGATGATGGTCAGTGTAAAGCGGCTTGATGTTGTGAGACATCTCTGCTGAATGGTCTGCGGAGACGAGGAGCAGCGAGTCAGACAGAAGGGCTCCGTCTCAGCTCTTCATTTTTCAACATGCGCAATTTTATCATTGATGGATATTTATATTACAAGAGTTTATCTTTTGGCTCCACGTGTCAATATCAACTCAACTGCACTGTTCTTATCCAATAAAATGTGTGAGGAAATGGTTCAGTTTGACAAAAAAGGTGACGTTACAGTACAGATCTGTAAGAGCTGGGTCATTGGCTTTCTGGTAATAAGTGTGACTGAACTTTCTACATTATATTTCATTATTTTACCAGTGTCAGTGCACAAAATTTAAATTGTTAAGCATTATTTCCCTTTTAACATAATTAACATTACTTTTGATTTCTTTTTTCAAATTTTTTAAATTTCTGGTCAGGACTACGTCTTAGTCTGCTATCGCCTGCCTCTTGATACTTGGCATTAATGTCCTGCGCACAACACCTTAAGGGCCATTCCACCCAGTCAGCACCTTTTGCTTGTTGTAACGCTCTTAAAATAAACATTTCTCTGTTACCTTTTATTTCAACTCTAAATCACATAATACACATATTCAACTTCTAACAACAAGACTGCTGAGATTTTAACCCCCCCAGTCTTAGGTGAAATATCATTAAATATACAGAAACATAAATGAGTGAACTTACTTTTGGCCTTGTTAAGTTCTGCAGAGGATGTGAGTGATGCAACTTCCTGTGGACCATGTGACTTTTTTCAGAAGGGGTACATGTGTTAGGGTAACACGACTGAAGCAAGACCCAGGAACACAACTAAAGTGAACAATTAGTTGTTTTTTTCGTTCTTTTTTTATTGAAAATGTACATAAAGTATATATTAGGGTTAAGGAGCTACACAAATATGCAAATAAATGTGAGGGATTTCAATGTAAAATCTAGTTTTATGAAGTGGGAACTGGCAACTGATGTCATAATAGTGCTTTTAGTAGGGAAAGTAAGAACATTTTTACTCAATGTTCTTGATTTTCTAAACCAGGGTTTTTTTTAGGTTAGGGGCCACATGGAGGTAAATCTATTCCCACATGGGCAGGGCTGGTAAAATCATGACATAATAACTTTAAAATATTTTAATTTGGCCCAAAATTGAACAAGCACATTCTGAACATGTACATATCACAAATAATTCTCTTGCCAAAACACTTCAAGTTAGTTGAAAATGATGACAAAAAAATTGGTGTAGTCGCAAAAACACCATGAAGAACACAATTATCTTACACTTTGTCTCAGTGTATCTACAAATCCATTAAACTTCAAGTCACAACCTACCTGGTATTGAACAAAATACAAAATAGATAATAAATAACAAAAACCCTTCTCTGTAACAAATGCCTCATTTGTCATTTCCACGTGCTAACTCCACAAACCATACAAACGGAGGTAGAAACTATTTAAGAGGGTTAAGTTACTATCTGCCTCATAGACATCACTGTGTATTCACAGAAAAATACAAGCTGTGCAATGCATGAACAATTTTAACAAACCAAAAGTATGAACTAAGAGACTGAGAATTGCAGTAAATTAAGCACTGTTCACTTTCTTTAAATTTCCACAGAAGAAAATCATTTTTACAGAGCTACATTTTGTCTCATGCAGCATTTTAAATGGGGTTACCAATTGTTTATTTTACTCCTGAAACCTGGCATCTTTTAGCTTTCACAAATGCATCATTATCAGGTGTCACATCTTGAGTGGCAGTCAATTTCAGGATGTTATTCAAGTGCTTGTGCGTGAGCCTTAGACACGTAGCTTTGTTCTATTGATGCTTAGTACAGAGAAAACTTGCTCACAAAGATACGTGGCTTTCCATTCACTTCTGTGAATAAATAGGAGGATGATCATTTTTTTGGAACACGTTGCACTCTGCGTTTTGTCTTTTTCGACAGAGACATTTTAGGGAAATGAGGGTGCTAAAGCATGATGTGTTTGAAGCAGAACACATAATAAAACGGCAGGTTTTACATTCGTTCTAGGCGGAGAAGCCACAGCCCTGATTTACTGTGTACATCTTGCTTTCCACGGTATAAACGCTTAACAGAATTGCTTTTGCTACATTTAGTGGATATGCAGTTTCTTTCTTTTAAAAATGCAGCTCATTTTTGCACTTAGCAAACTCTTTCGGCGATATGTTTGACATCCGTGGTCTAAACGTTACTTTTTATGACATTTAATAAGCAGTAAATATTTCCATGAATGTTCTGAACTCCTGCTTTGATGTCAGTATGGTACTGACCAGAATACTTCTGCAGTTTTAGTGTCTGCTTATTCTTCTTTAGACCGCAAACTACAGCAGTTAAGATTGACTCAACAGTGCCTCCATGGTTGCAGCCAAGTAGTGCACCTTATTTTACCTTATTGCTCCAAAACACGATTAAAGTGCACCCTTTATGCAAAACCTACTTTCCTTACCTATTGGCAGGAGCGCCGATAGGGATTTTGGGCCCCATGTAAAGAATCTTTACAGGGCCCCCAACACAGTGTTATTATTTTTTCTGTATTATAATTTCATCATCATTAGGGGCCTCTCTGGGCCCCCTTCCATCATAGGCCCCTAGAATCCGTCTCCTTTACACCCCCCTTTTCGGCGCCCCTGCCTATGGGTGCCTATTTTGGTGTATTTAGGATCCCCATATGTCCAGAAAATGTGAAAGCAAACCATGGCGGGGATATTTATACAACACTTTTACCTCTTTCCATATTTGCTCCAAACCAGCCGTTTGTAATCTGAAAGTTCTGTGACATATTTTGCTTCAGTTACATCAGCAGATATATCCATATGTGGTTGGGGTTTACCCTTGCACCAATTTTTTTCAGTTGTACTCAATAGTTTATTTCTGTCTATCCTCTTGTTGAGGGGCATACTTTTTTTGTACATGCACATGAATGCTAAAATACTGTCATTTCTAGTAAAGACCAGCGTATAGTTTTAACATACATCTCTGTGGACTAGATGTGGAAGCGCAAAAAACTACAACATGGCTGACGGGTAGAGATGCAGTTGCCGGAGGGAGGGCTTCAGTAAGTAAATAAGTCCGCCCACTAAATGGCACATTCTGAACAAACAGTCAGAAAGCGGCTTGCAGATGGTCTGTAAAACAAAATCTATGTAACATTTTGGCCAAAGCACCACCATTACATGTTATGTAGATGTAGAAAATAATATGTCCCTTTTAAGTAACAAGAGAGAAAGCTTAAACATGAAGTAAACTATTCGTGAATTATTGTGCAGATACTTAATGGCCTTTTGAGCTTTATTCATGACACAAATCTCTCCTCCCTTCCTGTCTTCTGCAGAGTTTTTCCGGGAGCTTCTGAAAAAGGCAGAGCTCTCACTGCACAACATGTTTGTACGAACGTACGGCATGATGTACGTGCAGAACGCCGAGCTGTTCAAGAACTTTTTTGAGGCCCTGACGAGGTACTACGTGTCCGGCAGCTCGGCCATCAACCTGGAATCCATGCTGTCTGACTTCTGGGCCGACCTCCTGGAGAGGATGTTCCGCCTGGTCAATGTGCAGTATGAATTCAGCGATGCCTACATGGAGTGCGTCAGCCGCCACACAGAGCAGCTGCAGCCCTTTGGCGACGTGCCCCGCAAGCTCCGCATCCAGTTGACACGTGCCTTCATTGCTGCACGCACCTTTGTGCGTGGCCTAAACCTCATGCCGGAGGTGGTGAATAAAGTTTCAACGGTAAGGAGGAAAGGGACCTTTGTCATTATTATCCACAAGTCAGTGATAAACTTTTCTCTCGGAATGCTGTCTTGTGTTTTCTGACCGCATATCTTCCTTGGCTACGACTCCATTAAGCTCTGAAAACATAAACCATTTTGTTTTCTCTGCTGTGACATGTTTTTCCACTGTACCAAGTGATTAATTGATGATTAGATTATACTGTTTTGTGAAATAATGGCTTGTGAACTAAATAGTCAGAGTCAAAGTATGTTACTGAGTCAATGTTTGTCTTGTAACTGCCCTGCAGGTCAGTGCATCTCCCAGCTGTGTGCGAGCGGCCATGAAGATGTTGTACTGCCCCTACTGCTCGGGCCAAGTGGCCCTGAAGCCCTGCCAGAATTACTGTCTGAATGTCATGCGGGGCTGTTTGGCCAACCAGGCCGACTTGGACACGGAATGGAACAACTTTCTTGGTAAGTCACAATATTAAAAAGTTCCCCCTGGGAATTCTGGCACCTTCTTTAAAAAAATAAAAATAAAATAAAAACAATATCAAAGCCTATAATACCTGGTTTTCATATTAGAATGAAAATATTTTTGGTGCTTGTTTTGATAAAATTATCGGAGAAAGTGAATGTTGCCATTAATTGTTGTGATTTGAATAGAGACATGTGTTGAAGAATACGTAAATAATGAACAAATATAAAACATTTTTAAAAAGTATCCTACCAACATGGCAGACAAAAATGTGCAAATAGGCCATTTTTTAGCCACAACAAAGTACACCGTTATTGCTGAAAGGCCAAGACTAAAACTGTTATCCCAGCCTTCACATGAGAAAAAAAGACAGTTAAACATTTTTTTATGCTAAAGACCTAACCAATGCAAAAATTACACTTTCTCTATTTGATGTGCACTGACAACTAGTGAGGGGTAAATGACGCCTAACTGAGTGTATGGCACACTTGCTACCTGTATTGACACTGCACTGATACGGTGTGGGTTTTTCATAATAGATATCTACCATCTGCTGGATTAAGAAAATCACTACATTTGACCTGCAAATGCAATCCATAGTTAGGAAATATTTGTATTAAATGAAATGGATTGTAGCTGAGATAGGCTCCAGCACCCCCCGCGACCCCAAAGGGAATAAGCGGTAGAAAATGGATGGATGGATGGAAATGTGAAACGTGCAGCTCTGTTCAATGGGCCAAATAGTAAACACAAAAATAAGAACATTTATATAATTTGGCCCTGTCCAATCAAAATGATCCTGCGCTTTTTTAGTTCCATTAAGACCGATAATGGGGATGAAAACCGATGTCAAGTAAAAGCAGTCACTCGTGAGCCAGAAGAAACACTTTCAGTTTGGCACTTCAGTGAAATGACACAGCATCTATATCAGTCACATGATTTTTTTTTCTTCAAGTGAAATACACATCAATGCATCGAGGGACACAGTATCAGTCCTTGTTTCATAAGGCATTGATGCTTCACTATCGTTTGACCCATCATTACTGACTACTAGAAAGTATATGCAAGCTTTATTTCTACAATTCCCCCTTAAAACTCTCGTAAAATTAGAGTGTTGTCACTCTAATATGCTTTACCTTAATGGGCATATGTGTACTATATGCACATATGCCCATTAAGGTAAAGTGTTTATTTCCATCTCTTAACCAACAATTACTTAGTGTGTTCCATCTGCTGGCGTTTTTACACATGTGACCGATTCATAGTTGGGAAAACTAACACCAGCAGAGGCTGCCTGTCATTTCATTTAATTTTGCTCTTGGTTAGTTCTTGGTTGAGTCAGGGTTAGCTGTGGCTGTTTACATTTTAGCACCATAGAAACACCATAGATTTACTGTCACCATCGTGTATATACTTGCCCTTTATTCTTAAGGGCGCTCTGCGTGTTGTGGCCTCACGGTGAAAGCAATTCCTATTAGTTTTGTAAACATAAAACGCTACATTGGTTTATATTTTGCTGTTTCAGTTCTGTTGGTATTAACTGATAGCTCACAGGTGATTTATTTAGGGACAAACATAACCGCAAAGCCATCAACCAACTTAGTTACAACTCTTATTTTTGTGACTGAATGTTGTGTAGCCTTTTGTCAAGCAATATACTGCACTGTGGTACATACAAGTGTTGTTCATGACAAACATATAAGGTGGAACTGAAGTCACTCACACAGTACACAGAACACATGAATGACCTACTCTATGAATACATTAATAACATATTTACATACAATAATTGTAATAATTTTCACTTTATATATGTTCTATTTATTAATTTAACAAATATTGTCGTACTTCCTCAGTATTACTACTTATCCTCCAGGTACTAAGACTTCCTCGCACATTCCAAAATGATGAATCTTAATTTAGAGACTGTCTCAAGGTGTGAATGCAAGATTAAGTAATTGTTTGTCTGTATGTGCAACCAATCTAGGTTGTACCTTGCCTCTCGGCCCAAAGTCAGCTGAGATTACTCCAGTTTACCTGTGACTCAGAAGTGCAAAAATGGTATAGATAATGATGATGAAAAGGTATTATACAAATTCTATGACTATAGGTACAATATATAATATTGCGTACAATACTTATTCATTCAGCTCTATAATAATAATGTATTGTGTAAATTCCTGACGTCAAATTTTAAATTACAGTTATTTTCTCCAACATGAGTGCCTCATAAACTCTTGAAACCGACTGAGAGAGCATATTTTTCCTCTGTATCGTTTCTGTTGCTATAAAACAAACCCAAACAAAAAGATGTTTGCTGCCTTTCTGACTCTGTGGAGGTATCAAGGATTAATATTTTGCTGCCACCTATTGGACGCAAGTTGTAACATCAAGACAGAAGTGACTCTTTTTCCATGAGTGATTTAAGTATTTTTAATCCCAAGATGCCATGCTTAGTCTGGTTGAGAGGCTGGAGGGTCCCTTCAATTTCGAGTCCGTCATGGATCCCATTGATGTGAAGATTTCCGATGCAATCATGAACATGCAGGAGAACAGCATGCAAGTTTCACAGAAAGTCAGTATCCACTGCGCCTCTTAAATATGCAGCACTACACAGATGTACTTGTTCTAACCTTTTAAACTTGCATGCAGGTTTTCCATGGCTGTGGCCAGCCTAAACTGAGCATGGCATTCCGCTCCAAACGTTCTGTCAAGGAAACCGGCTTCACTCCCCGCTTCCGCCCCTACAGTCCTGATGCAAGACCTACCACTGCCGCTGGGACAAGCTTAGATAGACTGGTAAGGGCCAAGACACACTGCTAGAAAACCTTGTGTCTTCAGGTGGACGTTGTGCATTGAGTTGTGTGTTTCTTACAACAGACAAGTGATGTCAAGAAGAAGCTGAAGCATGCCAAAAAGTTCTGGTCCACATTGCCAGACACTGTGTGTGTGGGGGAGAGAATTGCACCTGGTGATGATTGCTGGAATGGCACAGCAAAGAGCAGGTATTTGATTGAACATTTATATGCGCTATATGGTGGAAATACACCGACCAATTGCATGCGAGTTAAACCAGCCTACATTACACTGTTAGCCAATCAAATCAACTTTCAATGCAGAGACAGACGAAAGAAGTGAAACGACTGACCTAGAAAAACAAGTGAAATCCACTAAAATAAGAATGAAACAAGTTAGACTTACGCATAAGGAGGACAGGAATGAGGGAGCGTTAGAGAGAATACAAGAGCGATACATCCCTGCTCGCACACCCTCTCACCTTGACCACCTACCGTGGTGGACAAGGGGCGAGAGTGTCAGTGAAGAGTCGAGACAACAGAATAATAAATACACATGGCGCTCAGTGAGAAGAGGCAACTGGAAAGCAAAAATTCTGCTCATTCATGTTCATTCTTTCCTTTGGAAGCACAAAACTAGACTGTCTGATGTTCAGAGACTGTGGCTCTAACAAACCATGGTAATGTGAAATGAAATTAGGACACAAAGCCCAAATGTTTTGACCAAAATACACACTCATGTAGAGCTGGGCGATTATATGATCGTGATTAATTTCATTTCGGTCACGGTGATCAGCTGTTGGCATATGTTACTTCGATCAAACATGGCGGAAATATCTGTTAGAAGATACCACAGTAGTAAACAGTAGGGAATAGAGGTGGGGGGAATAACCAATTTTTTTGATGCATCGAATTTCGGACATGGTCAAATTACAAAATCGATTAGTAAACGTCGATTGTCGATTTATTTATTGTAAGTAAAGTAATGCAGACAGTTCTAAAATTTGACTGTCTGCAGCAAGCCACTTCACCGAGAGATAAATGTGATGGGAATAATTTTAACTGTTTTTTATTACAAATGCACTATTTTTAAAAGTTACAAGTGATAAACGCCTATTTAGTGAAACGAAAAGTAATGTAAAACTGCATCAATATACATAAATTAAAGATGCATCAATAATCGATTTTTAATCGAATCATAGCTCCTGAATCATAATCGAATCGTGAGGTGCCCAAAGATTCCCACCTCTCGTAGGGAGGGAAGCAACGATCCTCAGTCTAATCCTGCACAGAACAATCTGCCTTTTTTTTACCCTTGTCCTGTCTGTGAATGTGTACGTGTACGTGTTTGTGTCAATGTATGTGCGCAACCATCCCTGTCCTCCATTGTGAAAGTCAAGCTTCTCACAATGTAATTTATGTGCAATCAGTTTGTATTTGCTCTGATTGAACTACTCTGATTTAACATGTACTAAATAACTACAGACACTTTTTGTTCAAATAATGTTTAGAATTTGTGGATGAAAAATATTTTGTTCCTGAAATAATCATTCAACATGTTTTATGTGTTGGTACACATTATTTTAGACCATCTCAAATTCAAACTGCACTTTACAATAAATATAAGCTATAGTATTGGAGTTAAAAAAAACTTGACAATCTGGGTCACCGCTTGCTGTTTGCCGAACACTGGTGAGAAGTACTGATGTATACAAGCAATCAAAGACTAAAAGTAATAATTTACCATTTGAAAGTAATTTTTAACAAACGCTAATTTGAAATAAAAGTCTTATAGTATTCAGAGCACCAATGATACCCTGTTTACTGCAGAATGGAATTTGTGATGACAAGCAAAATAACTTTGAGAGGAAAATTAATTGTCTTTATCCCCACAAAACGTACCGGAAAAAAAGCAAAACCATGGCCCTAAAACCAAGGTACGGGCCGTCGCATGGGTTACCTGTACCATTGCACCTAGAGTAAACACAATCATAGACATGAACAAAATGACAGTTGTCAGCTGTTAGCATATATTACCTTGAACAAACATGGTGGAAATGTCTGTTAAAAGATACTGCAGTAGTGAACAGTACGGATGCAACAGTACTAGGTATAACCCTGGAAGGGGTTAATCCGCCTTTATTAAAAAATAATAATTATAATCGGGATATTAATCGCCATCGGATGATAGGAAAAAATGAATCGGGACAATTTCTTTTGCCGTATTGCCCAGACCTACACTCATGTTTAAACTGATGTCACAAAAAAATATAGCACTCGCAAAGAAAGGTTCTGTATCTGGAGTCTGGACCTATTTGAATTTCGGTTGAAGACCCCTGATATAGAGGTTTTGTTTTCTTACCAACGTCACCATTTGGGTCAGGAGCCATCGTTGAGGGCAGTGCTTGGAAACAGTGCGGTGAAAGTGAATGGAAGGAAAATGAAAAAGTCGAAAATCCAAGATATGCCTGTGTCAAATATGTTAAAATGCCACAAACACCTGCACAGCTGTACAGTGATAGACTTAAAGGAGCGTTATGTGGGTAAAGTGGCGCTAATTGCTAAAGAAGATCCATATGAGATGTTTCCCAGTGAAATCATACTATTACATACAGTATGCATGCTAATTTATGTGTGGTGTAATGACTATTATTAGTGCACATACAGCAGATTAACATGACAAAATGACATTCAAGTAATGACTAGTTATTTTTTATATTAAATATTTTTGCAAACAATTTACTAAAACCAGGGAAAATGTAGTTATGAGCTGAGCAAATGTAAATGTTATCCACATTGTTCCGATCCAAATTCAGTTTGAGGTTTGCAATTTACAATATCGTCTTTCTTTTTAGACAATTGTTCTGTCTGCGCTCCTTGTTTTTCACAACTCTGGTCAGACGGTAGTACTGTAGATGTGTTTTTCTGTTCTATTCTATTCTGATAGCCGAAAACACTGCAAAATGTAACCATTTAGCTTTTGCAGTGATGCTAACAGTCCCTTACACAGTCAATATTTTATTGTGCTTTATTCGCCACCATTCTGCAAGAACCGTTTTGTAACATTGGGCGTGAAGGTATTGGAATTCAATGGCAAATCAGAAAAATGGCTGTTGCAATGTTTGACAATATTTACTTCAGGGTTCCAAGCAAATATTAGTTCACAATAGAGACTCTTCTGGTGTTTTAGTTATATTTAAGACTTAGTTTTTCAATGTGAAAGAGCAGTGAATGAATTCATACACCATAAGATGCTGTAATTTTTTATTTACATACTTCAATTGTTTCCGAACAGTGCTTGTAACACGGAAGTAAAACAGCTGATCAAACAAATCAATTTATCGCTATGGACCCAATAGCTGCGGAAACTAGCTCTCCAATCAGCTAAACAGACTTAATAACTCCACAGTGACGTCTTGGTGAGTTTACGGAGAAATTTGTGAAACTAAAGCAATACAAAAACAATGCCGATGTAAGTTATTAATACTAACACAGACATTTGTAAACATGTTAGCATATTACCTAATGCTAACAACGCTAGCGTCATTACATTACGATAGCACGTACAGATATGCACGAAAACACTCCTACAGACATCACACATGGGATGGTTTAGTAAGTGTTAACAGTTTTAGTTATACTGTAAAACTTACAAACGTTACTTAGAGTGATGAATGAAGAATCCATATGATTAGAAATGCTATGGACGGTTAGAAGACTGAGGCTACCAATAAATGGAAGGACACTGCAGCAGCTGCAGTGAGCGAACTCATCCAAAAGATGGCACCATTCTACAAACAATAAAACACCCTCGAAGAATTTTTATTTTTTATTATTTTTATTATTGCCATTAGTGAATACAAATTCATAAATTGAACTTTCTTTCTCATAAACTGAAAAAAGTGTTGGGTTATAGTCTGGAAATTACGGTACTTGCAATTCATTCTGGGCCTTCTATTTTCCTTCATGTCTTTTAAATGTTAATTTATGCATTCCATGTATTGTATTTCAGGTTTTCTGCATGCATAACTATAATTATTTATTCTAAAATATTTTGTGTTCATATTTGTTGGGGTCTAGAACAGATGGATTGGATTTATATTATTTCTCATGGGAAACATTTTCGTACGATTCATGTACGGTATACGTCCCGAAATTTTGGAACGGATTACTAAGGGAAAGCGAGTTACCGCTGTGTTAAAGTTAAATCACTTGGTGATAAACCTTGATGCTGAGTGCCAAACAGGGAGGTAATGGGTCCCATTTTTATAGTCTTTGGTATGACTCGTCTGGGGTTTGAACTCACAACCTACCGATCTCAGGGCGGACACTCTAACCACAAGGCCACTGTAAGCGAAACATCCTGAATGATATCGATGCTCACTTTCCAAAGGTATGAGTCGGTGGTGATTGGAAATGGACTGGCCAATCAAGTGTCCAACCCTGACGTGGATGTGGACATTACCAAGCCAGACATTGTGATACGAAGTCAGATTGCCGTTCTGAAGGAAATGACGAGCTGGCTCAAAGCTGCGCACGGCGGCAAGGACATCTCCATCGAAAACGGTGAGGATGCTTTACTACTATTCCTTTTTCACCACAAGTCCTAGAAAAATACGTCACTCTTTGTTGTATTGTTTTTTTCAGACGAGGAAGCCAGCGGGGGAGAGGAGAGCGGCAGCGGCTGCGATTCGCCGTCCTGCGACACGGATCGGGACATCTACTTCTCTACTCCACCCAACCCGGTCGAACCCCGGGTTAAACTGGTGCACAGTGAATCGGCCGCCGCGGCCCTGCAGGGCAGCGTGGCCCTGGCGCTCTGCGGGCTGGCCCTGCTTTTTGCCCACTTGAGATAAAAGTGCCGTGAGAAGAAAAGAATGACTGAGAACGATGGAGTGAAGGGGAAAACTGTCAGAAATACTTTAAAAGGACTGCCTTCAGGACCTCAGACAGTTTGTCGTCGAGAGAGGGGAGGGGTGGGGTGGGGTGAGACTCTTCTTAATATTACAATAACTTCACTTTGAATTATTTGCATGTTTTAAGGACAACAGTGTTCAACAATCTTCCCCAGAAAAGTCCAACTTTTATTCGCCGTGGCTATGTTGGAGCTACACAATAGAAACACATGTCTTCTTTTGGCAATTTAAAACTCAAGTGTGTGCCTTCTTCAGTGACTGCCGTCAACACATAACGTCTTCCTCATCATTCATGTCCCCACAAAGATGTTATATTTCAGAACAGTCATCCAGCACGCCGGGTGCAAACTGTGAATCTCTTCATCCGCCAGTATGTTATAATAGAGGGTCTTCACTCCTTTTCTGTCAGTTAAGAAACAGTGAAGGCCTTTTGTTATATTTTCTTTGGAAAGACAGGACATCTTCTCATCTAAATATGTTACCTGGCTTCCACGTTTCCTCTGTTCAGCAGTTCAGTAGTGCGGTTATATACCTCATGCATTCTCTTTGTCAGTGCAATCTAGTCATATGCAGGAGATGAAAGTGTGATGGAGATGTGATATGTGGCTGAGAAGGACAGGGGCTCCCCCTGGTGTTACCCCTGAAGAAGAAGGCAACGCTGGCAAGTCCCCAATGCCCCTTTTGTGTACTGTAAACTCAGTTCAGGACTGAAGATCGGACATTGTACAGTCTCGCGTGTTTGAAAGATGATGTTTCACGTTCAACTAGACAAGAGAACCAAAAGAGTGCTTTGATCAAATGAAATCGAGGATTTTTTTTAATACAGGGTTTTTGTGTTACGTTTTCAGCCTTTTTTTATTGGTATGATAATGAAGATATAATTTAGGTACTACATTGGGTTTGAAATGCTAATTTTAGGGTGGTGGAACTGGCCAGTGTACACCATGGATGTACCACTTAAATGGCCTTTTTCAGTATAATTGGACGCCTTATAAATCTACCTAGTCTCACCGTTTCAATGTCGCAAGTGCTACCAAAATGAATACCATGTGTGGTGCTTCATATCTTAGTTTTTTTTTTATTTGCTTGTTTTTCAACTTGGTACAGAAATGGCAACATCTTAAGGTGAAACGAATGTAGGTTGTATGACTTC